>NC_082661.1:124888404-125193425 GCF_025265405.1 Mesoplodon densirostris
ATAGTTCCTGAACCAAAATTTTGGACTTGCATTCAGCTCACAAAAAAACGAGTTGAAAAATGGAGCTCAGGGGCACAGCAATTCACAAACTGGCAGAGTAATAAAGGACAACTATCGTCCAAAAATCTGTTGAGGGAAGGCAACGAGGCCAACTTAAAAGCGAGGCAGAATATCAGGAAACATATTTCAAGAGGCACCTAGGAATCGCCTGTAAAGCACAGGAAGAGGGGCACAACTTCGACAATGATTCACTTGGCCAAAAAGGGCGTATGCGTTTTCTACTGAATATATTCAGGAGAAAACGCATACGCCCTTTTTGGCCAAGCAAGCAAGCGGGCAATGCAAATCTGCACTACAAAGAAGTATCACTTCCCACCGGTCCAAAGGGACATCCACAAAATGTGTAAAAACCAGAAAGGCAAGACAGGCGCTGGAGAACAGGGAGCCTTGTTATGCTGATGGGCGAGATGTAAATTGCCAACTGCCTCACTGGAGGAGTGCATTGTGTTCCCTAAAACAAGTAAGCAACAGAGCTACAGAGCCAAGGGCACTTCCAGTCTAGGGAATATACCTTGGGAAAACTGAAAATCAATAAGACAGAGCCACCCCCAAGTTTAGGGCTGCACTGCTTACAAGAACCTCAACTTGGGTACACCTTAAATATCCCAGGAAATATAAAAATGGTTCAAAAATTGTGGTAGTTACGTACAATGGAATATCCCTCAGCCATGAAATCAATGTCATAAGACCAGTAGCAGCAAAGTGAGTGGTTCAGGTACGATGATTCTAAGTGAAATAAGTCACACAGAAAAAGAAACTTAGCATAAGATATGACTTATGAAGATCCTGTAAACATGGCTATACATGAACTGAGTTAGGAAAGAGAACAGAGTCTCACATTTAGAAAACACTCTTATGCCTGCTTAAGGGGGAAGGAGAGGTGGGGTGATGCATAAAACCAGAGTTTGATATAAGCACAGGTACCGTTCCAAAAACCAACTATGGAATATACAACACCTACACCTTCCTCAGTGAAAGGGACTCAAAAACCCATATTTCCCACAGAGGAATAGATCTGACTAGTAAGAATCTTAAAACCTATGTATTGATATGTCACCGTAAGGGAATCAAGTGTGTCTAGACTGGCATAAACATGGCAGTGAGAATCAGCTCAAACCCACTATAAAAAGGAATTTCAAAACCAAAACAAAAAAACAGGGAAATTCTTTACGATTCCTTCAGGGTGTCTGATGAAACCTGGAATGACCCTACCTACAAGGAGAGCTGGATGTGGCATAATGCTGGACACTTGGGACTGAGAGGATTGGTGAGATAGGGTGAGCAAATGCAGACCCTTTAAAGCAATAATGCATGGCCCCCATTCCTTGGGTCCGAACTCTCCAGGTTGAAGGGAATATTACTACAGCTATAACATGTACGGGAAACCTAGAGAATGGACACACTGTGAATACGAAAGGTTTCTAAAACTCAACGAATAGTCCCTCTCGTGGTGCTCCGGTTTGACTTTCCAACTGCTTTACTATCAATCTCCCAACTTGGAGAGACAGCCCCTTTAACCTCCTGGTTCGCACAGGTTGCCAATTTGGCAGAGGATGGAAGGGAAGAGGGAGAACCAATGAGAGAGTAGCTGTTAGGCATTTGGACGGGCACATGTCACTCTAATTTCCCGGCAGGAAGAAGAATTAACCAAAGACTCAGCCACACATCGGGAACCATTATAGGTCCTGAACCAAAATTTTTGACTTGCATTCAGCTCACAAAAAACGAGTTGAAAAATGGAGCTCAGGGGTACAGCAATTCACAAACTGGCAGAGTAATAAAGGACAACTATCGTCCAAAAATCTGTTGAGGGAAGGCAACGAGGCCGTCTTAAAAGCGAGGCAGAATAGCAGGAAACAGATTTCAAGAGGTACATAGGAATCACCTGTAAAGCACAGGAAGAGGGGCACAACTTCGACAATGATTCACTTGGCCAAAAAGGGCGTATGCGTTTTCTACTGAATATATTCATGAGAAAATGCATACGCCCTTTTTGGCCAAGCAAGCAAGCGGGCAATGCAAATCTGCACTACAAAGAAGTATCACTTCCCACCGGTCCAAAGGGACATCCACAAAATGTGTAAAAACCAGAAAGGCAAGACAGGCCCTGGAGAACAGGGAGCCTTGTTATGCTGATGGGCGAGATGTAAATTGCCAACTGCCTCACTGGAGGAGTGCATTGTGTTCCCTAAAACAAGTAAGCAACAGAGCTACAGAGCCAAGGGCACTTCCAGTCTAGGGAATATACCTTGGGAAAACTGAAAATCAATAAGACAGAGCCACCCCCAAATTTAGGGCTGCACTGCTTACAAGAACCTCAACTTCGGTACACCTTAAATATCCCAGGAAATATAAAAATGGTTCAAAAAATTGTGGGAGTTACGTACAATGGAATATCCCTCAGCCATGAAATCAATGTCATAAGACCAGTAGCAGCAAAGTGAGTGGTTCTGGTACGATGATTCTAAGTGAAATATGTCACACAGAAAAAGAAACTTAGCATAAGATATGACTTATGAAGATCCTGTAAACATGGCTGCACATGAACTGAGTTAGGAAAGAGAAAAGAGTCTCACAGATAGAAAACACTCTTATGCCTGCTTAAGGGGGAAGGAGAGGTGGGGTGATGCATAAAACCAGAGTTTGATATAAGCACAGGTACCGTTCCAAAAACCAACTATGGAATAGACAAGACCTACACCTTCCTCAGTGAAAGGGACTCAAAAACCCATATTTCCCACAGAGGAATAGATCTGACTAGTAAGAATCTTAAAACCTATGTATTGATATGTCTCCATAAGGGAATCAAGTGTGTCTAGACTGGCATAAACATGGCAGTGAGAATCAGCTCAAACCCACTATAAAAAGGAATTTCAAAACCAAAACAAAAAAACAGGGAAATTCTTTACAATTCCTTCAGGGTGTCTGATGAAACCTGGAATGACCCTATCTACAAGGACAGCTGGATGTGGCATAAGGCTGGACACTTGGGACTGAGAGGATTGGTGAGATAGGGTGAGCAAATGCAGACCATTTAAAGCAATAATGCATGGCCCCCATTCCTTGGGTCCGAACTCTCCAGGTTGAAGGGAATATTACTACAGCTATAACATGTACGGGAAACCTAGAGAATGGACACACTGTGAATACGAAAGGTTTCTAAAACTCAACGAATAGTCCCTCTCGTGGTGCTCCGGTTTGACTTTCCAACTGCTTTACTATCAATCTCCCAACTTGGAGAGACAGCCCCTTTAACCTCCTGGTTCGCACAGGTTGCCAATTTGGCAGAGGATGGAAGGGAAGAGGGAGAACCAATGAGAGAGTAGCTGTTAGGCATTTGGACGGGCACATGTCACTCTAATTTCCCGGCAGGAAGAAGAATTAACCAAAGACTCAGCCACACATCGGGAACCATTATAGGTCCTGAACCAAAATTTTGCACTTGCATTCAGCTCACATAAAACGAGTTGAAAAATGGAGCTCAGGGGTACAGCAATTCACAAACTGGCAGAGTAATAAAGGACAACTATCGTCCAAAAATCTGTTGAGAGAAGGCAACGAGGCCGTCTTAAAAGCGAGGCAGAAGAGCAGGAAACAGATTTCAAGAGGTACATAGGAATCACCTGTAAAGCACAGGAAGAGGGGCACAACTTCGACAATGATTCACTTGGCCAAAAAGGGCGTATGCGTTTTCTACTGAATATATTCATGAGAAAATGCATACGCCCTTTTTGGCCAAGCAAGCAAGCGGGCAATGCAAATCTGCACTACAAAGAAGTATCACTTCCCACCGGTCCAAAGGGACATCCACAAAATGTGTAAAAACCAGAAAGGCAAGACAGGCCCTGGAGAACAGGGAGCCTTGTTATGCTGATGGGCGAGATGTAAATTGCCAACTGCCTCACTGGAGGAGTGCATTGTGTTCCCTAAAACAAGTAAGCAACAGAGCTACAGAGCCAAGGGCACTTCCAGTCTAGGGAATATACCTTGGGAAAACTGAAAATCAATAAGACAGAGCCACCCCCATATTTAGGGCTGCACTGCTTACAAGAACCTCAACTTGGGTACACCTTAAATATCCCAGGAAATATAAAAATTGTTCAAAAAATTGTGGGAGTTACGTACAATGGAATATCCCTCAGCCATGAAATCAATGTCATAAGACCAGTAGCAGCAAAGTGAGTGGTTCTGGTACGATGATTCTAAGTGAAATAAGTCACACAGAAAAAGAAACTTAGCATAAGATATGACTTATGAAGATCCTGTAAACATGGCTGCACATGAACTGAGTTAGGAAAGAGAACAGAGTCTCACAGTTAGAAAACACTCTTATGCCTGCTTAAGGGGGAAGGAGAGGTGGGGTGATGCATAAAACCAGAGTTTGATATAAGCACAGGTACCGTTCCAAAAACCAACTATGGAATAGACAAGACCTACACCTTCCTCAGTGAAAGGGACTCAAAAACCCATATTTCCCACAGAGGAATAGATCTGACTAGTAAGAATCTTAAAACCTATGTATTGATATGTCTCCGTAAGGGAATCAAGTGTGTCTAGACTGGCATAAACATTGCAGTGAGAATCAGCTCAAACCCACTATAAAAAGGAATTTCAAAACCAAAACAAAAAAACAGGGAAATTCTTTACAATTCCTTCAGGTTGCCTGATGAAACCTGGAATGACACTATCTACAAGGACAGCTGGATGTGGCATAAGGCTGGACACTTGGGACTGAGAGGATTGGTGAGATAGGGTGAGCAAATCCAGACCCTTTAATGCAATAATGCATGGACCCCATTCCCTGGGTCCGAACTCTCCAGGTTGAAGGGAATATTACTACAGCTATAACATGTATGGGAAACCAAGAGAATGGACACACTGTGAATACGAAAGGTTTCTAAAACTCAACGAATAGTCCCTCTCGTGGTGCTCCGGTTTGACTTTCCAACTGCTTTACTATGAATCTCCCAACTTGGAGAGACAGCCCCTTTAACCTCCTGGTTCGCACAGGTTGCCAATTTGGCAGAGGATGGAAAGGAAGAGGGAGAACCAATGAGAGAGTAGCTGTTAGGCATTTGGACGGGCACATGTCACTCTAATTTCCCGGCAGGAAGAAGAATTAACCAAAGACTCAGCCACCCATCGGGAACCAGTATATGTCCTGAACCAAAATTTTGGACTTGCATTCAGCTCACAAAAAAACGAGTTGAAAAATGGAGCTCAGGGGCACAGCAATTCACAAACTGGCAGAGTAATAAAGGACAACTATCGTACAAAAATCTGTTGAGGGAAGGCAACGAGGCCAACTTAAAAGCGAGGCAGAATAGCAGGAAACAGATTTCAAGAGGTACGTAGGAATCGCCTGTAAAGCACAGGAAGAGGGGCACAACTTCGACAATGATTCACTTGGCCAAAAAGGGCGTATGCGTTTACTACTGAATATATTCAGGAGAAAACGCATACGCCCTTTTTGCCCAAGCAAGCAAGCGGGCAATGCAAATCTGCACTACAAAGAAGTATCACTTCCCACCGGTCCAAAGGGACATCCACAAAATGTGTAAAAACCAGAAAGGCAAGACAGGCCCTGGAGAATAGGGAGCCTTGTTATGCTGATGGGCGAGATGTAAATTGCCAACTGCCTCACTGGAGGAGTGCATTGTGTTCCCTAAAACAAGTAAACAACAGAGCTACAGAGCCAAGGACACTTCCAGTCTAGGGAATATACCTTGGGAAAACTGAATATCAATAAGACAGAGCCACCCCCAAATTTAGGGCTGCACTGCTTACAAGAACCTCAACTTGGGTACACCTTAAATATCCCAGGAAATATAAAAAAGGTTCAAAAAATTGTGGGAGTTACGTACAATGGAATATCCCTCAGCCATGAAATCAATGTCATAAGACCAGTAGCAGCAAAGTGAATGGTTCTGGTACGATGATTCTAAGTGAAATAAGTCACACAGAAAAAGAAACTTAGCATAAGATATGACTTATGAAGATCCTGTAAACATGGCTGCACATGAACTGAGTTAGGAAAGAGAACAGAGTCTCACAGTTAGAAAACACACTTATGCCTGCTTAAGGGGGAAGGAGAGGTGGGGTGATGCATAAAACCAGAGTTTGATATAAGCACAGGTACCGTTCCAAAAACCAACTATGGAATAGACAAGACCTACACCTTCCTCAGTGAAAGGGACTCAAAAACCCATATTTCCCACAGAGGAATAGATCTGACTAGTAAGAATCTTAAAACCTATGTATTGATATGTCTCCGTAAGGGAATCAAGTGTGTCTAGACTGGCCTAAACATGGCAGTGAGAATCAGCTCAAACCCACTCTAAAAAGGAATTTCAAAACCAAAACAAAAAAAACAGGGAAATTCTTTACAATTCCTTCAGGGTGTCTGATGAAACCTGGAATGACCCTATCTACAAGGACAGCTGGATGTGGCATAAGGCTGGACACTTGGGACTGAGAGGATTGGTGAGATAGGGTGAGCAAATGCAGACCCTTTAATGCAATAATGCATGGACCCCATTCCCTGGGTCCGAACTCTCCAGGTTGAAGGGAATATTACTACAGCTATAACATGTATGGGAAACCAAGAGAATGGACACACTGTGAATACGAAAGGTTTCTAAAACTCAACGAATAGTCCCTCTCGTGATACTCCGGTTTGACTTTCCAACTGCTTTACTATCAATCTCCCAACTTGGAGAGACAGCTCCTTTAACCTCCTGGTTCGCACAGGTTGCCAATTTGGCAGAGGATGGAAAGGAAAAGGGAGAACCAATGAGAGAGTAGCTGTTAGGCATTTGGACGGGCACATGTCACTCTAATTTCCCGGCAGGAAGAAGAATTAACCAAAGACTCAGCCACCCATCGGGAACCAGTATATGTCCTGAACCAAAATTTTGGACTTGCATTCAGCTCACAAAAAAAGGAGTTGAAAAATGGAGCTCAGGGGCACAGCAATTCACAAACTGGCAGAGTAATAAAGGACAAATATCGTCCAAAAATCTGTTGAGGGAAGGCAACGAGGCCAACTTAAAAGCGAGGCAGAATAGCAGGAAACAGATTTCAAGAGGCACGTAGGAATCGCCTGTAAAGCACAGGAAGAGGGGCACAACTTCGACAATGATTCACTTGGCCAAAAAGGGCGTATGCGTTTTCTACTGAATATATTCAGGAGAAAACGCATACGCCCTTTTTGGCCAAGCAAGCAAGCGGGCAATGCAAATCTGCACTACAAAGAAGTATCACTTCCCACCGGTCCAAAGGGACATCCACAAAATGTGTAAAAACCAGAAAGGCAAGACAGGCCCTGGAGAACAGGGAGCCTTGTTATGCTGATGGGCGAGATGTAAATTGCCAACTGCCTCACTGGAGGAGTGCATTGTGTTCCCTAAAACAAGTAAGCAACAGAGCTACAGAGCCAAGGGCACTTCCAGTCTAGGGAATATACCTTGGGAAAACTGAAAATCAATAAGACAGAGCCACCCCCAAATTTAGGGCTGCACTGCTTACAAGAACCTCAACTTGGGTACACCTTAAATATCCCAGGAAATATAAAAATGGTTCAAAAATTGTGGTAGTTACGAACAATGGAATATCCCTCAGCCATGAAATCAATGTCATAAGACCAGTAGCAGCAAAGTGAGTGGTTCAGGTACGATGATTCTAAGTGAAATAAGTCACACAGAAAAAGAAACTTAGCATAAGATATGACTTATGAAGATCCTGTAAACATGGCTATACATGAACTGAGTTAGGAAAGAGAACAGAGTCTCACATTTAGAAAACACTCTTATGCCTGCTTAAGGGGGAAGGAGAGGTGGGGTGATGCATAAAACCAGAGTTTGATATAAGCACAGGTACCGTTCCAAAAACCAACTATGGAATATACAACACCTACACCTTCCTCAGTGAAAGGGACTCAAAAACCCATATTTCCCACAGAGGAATAGATCTGACTAGTAAGAATCTTAAAACCTATGTATTGATATGTCTCCGTAAGGGAATCAAGTGTGTCTAGACTGGCATAAACATGGCAGTGAGAATCAGCTCAAACCCACTATAAAAAGGAATTTCAAAACCAAAACAAAAAAACAGGGAAATTCTTTACAATTCCTTCAGGGTGTCTGATGAAACCTGGAATGACCCTACCTACAAGGACAGCTGGATGTGGCATAAGGCTGGACTCTTGGGACTGAGAGGATTGGTGAGATAGGGTGAGCAAATGCAGACCCTTTAAAGCAATAATGCATGGCCCCCATTCCTTGGGTCCGAACTCTCCAGGTTGAAGGGAATATTACTACAGCTATAACATGTACGGGAAACCTAGAGAATGGACACACTGTGAATACGAAAGGTTTCTAAAACTCAACGAATAGTCCCTCTCGTGGTGCTCCGGTTTGACTTTCCAACTGCTTTACTATCAATCTCCCAACTTGGAGAGACAGCCCCTTTAACCTCCTGGTTCGCACAGGTTGCCAATTTGGCAGAGGATGGAAGGGAAGAGGGAGAACCAATGAGAGAGTAGCTGTTAGGCATTTGGACGGGCACATGTCACTCTAATTTCCCGGCAGGAAGAAGAATTAACCAAAGACTCAGCCACACATCGGGAACCATTATAGGTCCTGAACCAAAATTTTGGACTTGCATTCAGCTCACAAAAAACGAGTTGAAAAATGGAGCTCAGGGGTACAGCAATTCACAAACTGGCAGAGTAATAAAGGACAACTATCGTCCAACAATTTGTTGAGGGAAGGCAACGAGGCCGTCTTAAAAGCGAGGCAGAATAGCAGGAAACAGATTTCAAGAGGTACATAGGAAACACCTGTAAAGCACAGGAAGAGGGGCACAACTTCGACAATGATTCACTTGGCCAAAAAGGGCGTATGCGTTTTCTACTGAATATATTCATGAGAAAATGCATACGCCCTTTTTGGCCAAGCAAGCAAGCGGGCAATGCAAATCTGCACTACAAAGAAGTATCACTTCCCACCGGTCCAAAGGGACATCCACAAAATGTGTAAAAACCAGAAAGGCAAGACAGGCCCTGGAGAATAGGGAGCCTTGTTATGCTGATGGGCGAGATGTAAATTGCCAACTGCCTCACTGGAGGAGTGCATTGTGTTCCCTAAAACAAGTAAGCAACAGAGCTACAGAGCCAAGGGCACTTCCAGTCTAGGGAATATACCTTGGGAAAACTGAAAATCAATAAGACAGAGCCACCCCCAAATTTAGGGCTGCACTGCTTACAAGAACCTCAACTTGGGTACACCTTAAATATCCCAGGAAATATAAAAATGGTTCAAAAAATTGTGGGAGTTACGTACAATGGAATATCCCTCAGCCATGAAATCAATGTCATAAGACCAGTAGCAGCAAAGTGAGTGGTTCTGGTACGATGATTCTAAGTGAAATAAGTCACACAGAAAAAGAAACTTAGCATAAGATATGACTTAAGAAGATCCTGTAAACATGGCTGCACATGAACTGAGTTAGGAAAGAGAAAAGAGTCTCACAGTTAGAAAACACACTTATGCCTGCTTAAGGGGGAAGGAGAGGTGGGGTGATGCATAAAACCAGAGTTTGATATAAGCACTGGTACCGTTCCAAAAACCAACTATGGAATAGACAAGACCTACACCTTCCTCAGTGAAAGGGACTCAAAAACCCATATTTCCCACAGAGGAATAGATCTGACTAGTAAGAATCTTAAAACCTATGTATTGATATGTCTCCATAAGGGAATGAAGTGTGTCTAGACTGGCATAAACATGGCAGTGAGAATCAGCTCAAATCCACTATAAAAAGGAATTTCAAAACCAAAACAAAAAAACAGGGAAATTCTTTACAATTCCTTCAGGTTGCCTGATGAAACCTGGAATGACCCTATCTACAAGGACAGCTGGATGTGGCATAAGGCTGGACACTTGGGACTGAGAGGATTGGTGAGATAGGGTGAGCAAATCCAGACCCTTTAATGCAATAATGCATGGACCCCATTCCCTGGGTCCGAAATCTCCAGGTTGAAGGGAATATTACTACAGCTATAACATGTATGGGAAACCAAGAGAAGGGACACACTGTGAATACGAAAGGTTTCTAAAACTCAACGAATAGTCCCTCTCGTGGTGCTCCGGTTTGACTTTCCAACTGCTTTACTATGAATCTCCCAACTTGGAGAGACAGCCCCTTTAACCTCCTGGTTCGCACAGGTTGCCAATTTGGCAGAGGATGGAAAGGAAGAGGGAGAACCAATGAGAGAGTAGCTGTTAGGCATTTGGAAGGGCACATGTCACTCTAATTTCCCGGCAGGAAGAAGAATTAACCAAAGACTCAGCCACCCATCGGGAACCAGTATATGTCCTGAACCAAAATTTTGGACTTGCATTCAGCTCACAAAAAAACGAGTTGAAAAATGGAGCTCAGGGGCACAGCAATTCACAAACTGGCAGAGTAAAAAAGGACAACTATCGTACAAAAATCTGTTGAGGGAAGGCAACGAGGCCGTCTTAAAAGCGAGGCAGAATAGCAGGAAACAGATTTCAAGAGGTACGTAGGAATCGCCTGTAAAGCACAGGAAGAGGGGCACAACTTCGACAATGATTCACTTGGCCAAAAAGGGCGTATGCGCTTTCTACTGAATATATTCAGGAGAAAACGCATACGCCCTTTTTGCCCAAGCAAGCAAGCGGGCAATGCAAATCTGCACTACAAAGAAGTATCACTTCCCACCGGTCCAAAGGGACATCCACAAAATGTGTAAAAACCAGAAAGGCAAGACAGGCCCTGGAGAATAGGGAGCCTTGTTATGCTGATGGGTGAGATGTAAATTGCCAACTGCCTCACTGGAGGAGTGCATTGTGTTCCCTAAAACAAGTAAACAGCAGAGCTACAGAGCCAAGGACACTTCCAGTCTAGGGAATATACCTTGGGAAAACTGAAAATCAATAAGACAGAGCCACCCCCAAATTTAGGGCTGCACTGCTTACAAGAACCTCAACTTGGGTACACCTTAAATATCCCAGGAAATATAAAAATGGTTCAAAAAATTGTGGGAGTTACGTACAATGGAATATCCCTCAGCCATGAAATCAATGTCATAAGACCAGTAGCAGCAAAGTGACTGGTTCTGGTACGATGATACTAAGTGAAATAAGTCACACAGAAAAACAAACTTAGCATAAGATATGACTTATGAAGATCCTGTAAACATGGCTGCACATGAACTGAGTTAGGAAAGAGAACAGAGTCTCACAGTTAGAAAACACACTTATGCCTGCTTAAGGGGGAAGGAGAGGTGGGGTGATGCATAAAACCAGAGTTTGATATAAGCACAGGTACCGTTCCAAAAACCAACTATGGAATAGACAAGACCTACACCCTCCTCAGTGAAAGGGACTCAAAAACCCATATTTCCCACAGAGGAATAGATCTGACTAGTAAGAATCTTAAAACCTATGTATTTATATGTCTCCGTAAGGGAATCAAGTGTGTCTAGACTGGCATAAACATGGCAGTGAGAATCAGCTCAAACCCACTATAAAAAGGAATTTCAAAACCAAAACAAAAAAAACAGGGAAATTCTTTACAATTCCTTCAGGGTGTCTGATGAAACCTGGAATGACCCTATCTACAAGGACAGCTGGATGTGGCATAAGGCTGGACACTTGGGACTGAGAGGATTGGTGAGATAGGGTGAGCAAATGCAGACCCTTTAATGCAATAATGCATGGACCCCATTCCCTGGGTCCGAACTCTCCAGGTTGAAGGGAATATTACTACAGCTATAACATGTATGGGAAACCAAGAGAATGGACACTCTGTGAATATGAAAGGTTTCTAAAACTCAACGAATAGTCCATCTTGTGGTACTCCGGTTTGACTTTCCAACTGCTTTACTATCAATCTCCCAACTTGGAGAGACAGCCCCTTTAACCTCCTGGTTCGCACAGGTTGCCAATTTGGCAGAGGATGGAAAGGAAAAGGGAGAACCAATGAGAGAGTAGCTGTTAGGCATTTGGACGGGCACATGTCACTCTAATTTCCCGGCAGGAAGAAGAATTAACCAAAGACTCAGCCACACATCGGGAACCAGTATATGTCCTGAACCAAAATTTTGGACTTGCATTCAGCTCACAAAAAAAGGAGTTGAAAAATGGAGCTCAGGGGCACAGCAATTCACAAACTGGCAGAGTAATAAAGGACAAATATCGTCCAAAAATCTGTTGAGGGAAGGCAACGAGGCCAACTTAAAAGCGAGGCAGAATAGCAGGAAACAGATTTCAAGAGGCACGTAGGAATCGCCTGTAAAGCACAGGAAGAGGGGCACAACTTCGACAATGATTCACTTGGCCAAAAAGGGCGTATGCGTTTTCTACTGAATATATTCAGGAGAAAACGCATACGCCCTTTTTGGCCAAGCAAGCAAGCGGGCAATGCAAATCTGCACTACAAAGAAGTATCACTTCCCACCGGTCCAAAGGGACATCCACAAAATGTGTAAAAACCAGAAAGGCAAGACAGGCCCTGGAGAACAGGGAGCCTTGTTATGCTGATGGGCGAGATGTAAATTGCCAACTGCCTCACTGGAGGAGTGCATTGTGTTCCCTAAAACAAGTAAGCAACAGAGCTACAGAGCCAAGGGCACTTCCAGTCTAGGGAATATACCTTGGGAAAACTGAAAATCAATAAGACAGAGACACCCCCAAATTTAGGGCTGCACTGCTTACAAGAACCTCAACTTGGGTACACCTTAAATATCCCAGGAAATATAAAAATGGTTCAAAAAATTGTGGGAGTTACGTACAATGGAATATCCCTCAGCCATGAAATCAATGTCATAAGACCAGTAGCAGCAAAGTGAGTGGTTCTGGTACGATGATTCTAAGTGAAATAAGTCACACAGAAAAAGAAACTTAGCATAAGATATGACTTATGAAGATCCTGTAAACATGGCTGCACGTGAACTGAGTTAGGAAAGAGAAAAGAGTCTCACAGTTAGAAAACACTCTTATGCCTGCTTAAGGGGGAAGGAGAGGTGGGGTGATGCATAAAACCAGAGTTTGATATAAGCACAGGTACCGTTCCAAAAACCAACTATGGAATAGACAAGACCTACACCTTCCTCAGTGAAAGGGCCTCAAAAACCCATATTTCCCACAGAGGAATAGATCTGACTAGTAAGAATCTTAAAACCTATGTATTGATATGTCTCCATAAGGGAATCAAGTGTGTCTAGACTGGCATAAACATGGCAGTGAGAATCAGCTCAAACCCACTATAAAAAGGAATTTCAAAACCAAAACAAAAAAACAGGGAAATTCTTTACAATTCCTTCAGGGTGTCTGATGAAACCTGGAATGACCCTATCTACAAGGACAGCTGGATGTGGCATAAGGCTGGACACTTGGGACTGAGAGGATTGGTGAGATAGGGTGAGCAAATGCAGACCCTTTAAAGCAATAATGCATGGCCCCCATTCCTTGGGTCTGAACTCTCCAGGTTGAAGGGAATATTACTACAGCTATAACATGTACGGGAAACCTAGAGAATGGACACACTGTGAATACGAAAGGTTTCTAAAACTCAACGAATAGTCCCTCTCGTGGTGCTCCGGTTTGACTTTCCAACTGCTTTACTATCAATCTCCCAACTTGGAGAGACAGCCCCTTTAACCTCCTGGTTCGCACAGGTTGCCAATTTGGCAGAGGATGGAAGGGAAGAGGGAGAACCAATGAGAGAGTAGCTGTTAGGCATTTGGACGGGCACATGTCACTCTAATTTCCCGGCAGGAAGAAGAATTAACCAAAGACTCAGCCACACATCGGGAACCATTATAGGTCCTGAACCAAAATTTTGGACTTGCATTCAGCTCACAAAAAACGAGTTGAAAAATGGAGCTCAGGGGTACAGCAATTCACAAACTGGCAGAGTAATAAAGGACAACTATCGTCCAAAAATCTGTTGAGAGAAGGCAACGAGGCCGTCTTAAAAGCGAGGCAGAATAGCAGGAAACAGATTTCAAGAGGTACATAGGAATCACCTGTAAAGCACAGGAAGAGGGGCACAACTTCGACAATGATTCACTTGGCCAAAAAGGGCGTATGCATTTTCTACTGAATATATTCATGAGAAAATGCATACGCCCTTTTTGGCCAAGCAAACAAGCGGGCAATGCAAATCTGCACTACAAAGAAGTATCACTTCCCACCGGTCCAAAGGGACATCCACAAAATGTGTAAAAACCAGAAAGGCAAGACAGGCCCTGGAGAACAGGGAGCCTTGTTATGCTGATGGGCGAGATGTAAATTGCCAACTGCCTCACTGGAGGAGTGCATTGTGTTCCCTAAAACAAGTAAGCAACACAGCTACAGAGCCAAGGGCACCTCCAGTCTAGGGAATATACCTTGGGAAAACTGAAAATCAATAAGACAGAGCCACCCCCAAATTTAGGGCTACACTGCTTACAAGAACCTCAACTTGGGTACACCTTAAATATCCCAGGAAATATAAAAATGGTTCAAAAAATTGTGGGAGTTACGTACAATGGAATATCCCTCAGCCATGAAATCAATGTCATAAGACCAGTAGCAGCAAAGTGAGTGGTTCTGGTACGATGATACTAAGTGAAATAAGTCACACAGAAAAACAAACTTAGCATAAGATATGACTTATGAAGATCCTGTAAACATGGCTGCACATGAACTGAGTTAGGAAAGAGAACAGAGTCTCACAGTTAGAAAACACACTTATGCCTGCTTAAGGGGGAAGGAGAGGTGGGGTGATGCATAAAACCAGAGATTGATATAAGCACATGTACCGTTCCAAAAACCAACTATGGAATAGACAAGACCTACACCCTCCTCAGTGAAAGGGACTCAAAAACCCATATTTCCCACAGAGGAATAGATCTGACTAGTAAGAATCTTAAAACCTATGTATTTATATGTCTCCGTAAGGGAATCAAGTGTGTCTAGACTGGCATAAACATGGCAGTGAGAATCAGCTCAAACCCACTATAAAAAGGAATTTCAAAACCAAAACAAAAAAAACAGGGAAATTCTTTACAATTCCTTCAGGGTGTCTGATAAAACCTGGAATGACCCTATCTACAAGGACAGCTGGATGTGGCATAAGGCTGGACACATGGGACTGAGAGGATTAGTGAGATAGGGTGAGCAAATGCAGACCCTTTAATGCAATAATGCATGGACCCCATTCCCTGGGTCCGAACTCTCCAGGTTGAAGGGAATATTACTACAGCTATAACATGTATGGGAAAGCAAGAGAATGGACACACTGTGAATACGAAAGGTTTCTAAAACTCAACGAATAGTCCCTCTCGTGACACTCCGGTTTGACTTTCCAACTGCTTTACTATCAATCTCCCAACTTGGAGAGACAGCTCCTTTAACCTCCTGGTTCGCACAGGTTGCCAATTTGGCAGAGGATGGAAAGGAAAAGGGAGAACCAATGAGAGAGTAGCTGTTAGGCATTTGGACGGGCACATGTCACTCTAATTTCCCGGCAGGAAGAAGAATTAACCAAAGACTCAGCCACCCATCGGGAACCAGTATATGTCCTGAACCAAAATTTTGGACTTGCATTCAGCTCACAAAAAAAGGAGTTGAAAAATGGAGCTCAGGGGCACAGCAATTCACAAACTGGCAGAGTAATAAAGGACAAATATCGTCCAAAAATCTGTTGAGGGAAGGCAACGAGGCCAACTTAAAAGCGAGGCAGAATAGCAGGAAACAGATTTCAAGAGGCACGTAGGAATCGCCTGTAAAGCACAGGAAGAGGGGCACAACTTCGACAATGATTCACTTGGCCAAAAAGGGCGTATGCGTTTTCTACTGAATATATTCAGGAGAAAACGCATACGCCCTTTTTGGCCAAGCAAGCAAGCGGGCAATGCAAATCTGCACTACAAAGAAGTATCACTTCCCACCGGTCCAAAGGGACATCCACAAAATGTGTAAAAACCAGAAAGGCAAGACAGGCCCTGGAGAACAGGGAGCCTTGTTATGCTGATGGGCGAGATGTAAATTGCCAACTGCCTCACTGGAGGAGTGCATTGTGTTCCCTAAAACAAGTAAGCAACAGAGCTACAGAGCCAAGGGCACTTCCAGTCTAGGGAATATACCTTGGGAAAACGGAAAATCAATAAGACAGAGCCACCCTCAAATTTAGGGCTGCACTGCTTACAAGAACCTCAACTTGGGTACACCTTAAATATCCCAGGAAATATAAAAATGGTTCAAAAATTGTGGTAGTTACGAACAATGGAATATCCCTCAGCCATGAAATCAATGTCATAAGACCAGTAGCAGCAAAGTGAGTGGTTCAGGTACGATGATTCTAAGTGAAATAAGTCACACAGAAAAAGAAACTTAGCATAAGATATGACTTATGAAGATCCTGTAAACATGGCTATACATGAACTGAGTTAGGAAAGAGAACAGAGTCTCACATTTAGAAAACACTCTTATGCCTGCTTAAGGGGGAAGGAGAGGTGGGGTGATGCATAAAACCAGAGTTTGATATAAGCACAGGTACCGTTCCAAAAACCAACTATGGAATATACAACACCTACACCTTCCTCAGTGAAAGGGACTCAAAAACCCATATTTCCCACAGAGGAATAGATCTGACTAGTAAGAATCTTAAAACCTATGTATTGATATGTCTCCATAAGGGAGTCAAGTGTGTCTAGACTGGCATAAACATGGCAGTGAGAATCAGCTCAAACCCACTATAAAAAGGAATTTCAAAACCAAAACAAAAAAACAGGGAAATTCTTTACAATTCCTTCAGGGTGTCTGATGAAACCTGGAATGACCCTACCTACAAGGACAGCTGGATGTGGCATAAGGCTGGACACTTGGGACTGAGAGGATTGGTGAGATAGGGTGAGCAAATGCAGACCCTTTAAAGCAATAATGCATGGCCCCCATTCCTTGAGTCCGAACTCTCCAGGTTGAAGGGAATATTACTACAGCTATAACATGTACGGGAAACCTAGAGAATGGACACACTGTGAATACGAAAGGTTTCTAAAACTCAACGAATAGTCCCTCTCGTGGTGCTCCGGTTTGACTTTCCAACTGTTTACTATCAATCTCCCAACTTGGAGAGACAGCCCCTTTAACCTCCTGGTTCGCACAGGTTCCCAATTTGGCAGAGGATGGAAGGGAAGAGGGAGAACCAATGAGAGAGTAGCTGTTAGGCATTTGGACGGGCACATGTCACTCTAATTTCCCGGCAGGAAGAAGAATTAACCAAAGACTCAGCCACACATCGGGAACCATTATAGGTCCTGAACCAAAATTTTGGACTTGCATTCAGCTCACAAAAAACGAGTTGAAAAATGGAGCTCAGGGGTACAGCAATTCACAAACTGGCAGAGTAATAAAGGACAACTATCGTCCAAAAATCTGTTGAGGGAAGGCAACGAGGCCGTCTTAAAAGCGAGGGAGAATAGCAGGAAACAGATTTCAAGAGGTACGTAGGAATCGCCTGTAAAGCACAGGAAGAGGGGCACAACTTCGACAATGATTCACTTGGCCAAAAAGGGCGTATGCGTTTTCTACTGAATATATTCAGGAGAAAATGCATACGCCCTTTTTGGCCAAGCAAGCAAGCGGGTAATACAAATCTGCACTACAAAGAAGTATCACTTCCCACCGGTCCAAAGGGACATCCACAAAATGTGTAAAAACCAGAAAGGCAAGACAGGCCCTGGAGAACAGGGAGCCTTGGTATGCTGATGGGCGAGATGTAAATTGCCAACTGCCTCACTGGAGGAGTGCATTGTGTTCCCTAAAACAAGTAAGCAACACAGCTACAGAGCCAAGGGCACCTCCCGTCTAGGGAATATACCTTGGGAAAACTGAAAATCAATAAGACAGAGCCACCCCCAAATTTAGGGATGCACTGCTTACAAGAACCTCAACTTGGGTACACCTTAAATATCCCAGGAAATATAAAAATGGTTCAAAAATTGTGGGAGATACGTACAATGGAATATCCCTCAGCCATGAAATCAATGTCATAAGACCAGTAGCAGCAAAGTGAGTGGTTCAGGTACGATGATTCTAAGTGAAATAAGTCACACAGAAAAGAAACTTAGCATAAGATATGACTTATGAAGATCCTGTAAACATGGCTACACATGAACTGAGTTAGGAAAGAGAACAGAGTCTCACATTTAGAAAACACTCTTATGCCTGCTTAAGGGGGAAGGAGAGGTGGGGTGATGCATAAAACCAGAGTTTGATATAAGCACAGGTACCGTTCCAAAAACCAACTATGGAATAGACAAGACCTACACCTTCCTCAGTGAAAGGGACACAAAAACCCATATTTAACACAGAGGGAGAGATCTGACTAGTAAGAATCTTAAAACCTATGTATTGATATGTCTCCGTAAGGGAATCAAGTGTGTCTAGACTGGCATAAACATGGCAGTGAGAATCAGCTCAAACCCACTATAAAAAGGAATTTCAAAACCAAAACAAAAAAACAGGGAAATTCTTTACAATTCCTTCAGGGTGTCTGATGAAACCTGGAATGACCCTATCTACAAGGACAGCTGGATGTGGCATAAGGCTGGACACTTGGGACTGAGAGGATTGGTGAGATAGGGTGAGCAAATGCAGACCCTTTAAAGCAATAATGCATGGCCCCCATTCCCTGGGTCCAAACTCTCCAGGTTGAAGGGAATATTACTACAGCTATAACATGTACGGGAAACCTAGAGAATGGACACACTGTGAATACGAAAGATTTCTAAAACTCAACGAATAGTCCCTCTCGTGGTGCTCCGGTTTGACTTTCCAACTGCTTTACTATCAATCTCCCAACTTGGAGAGACAGCCCCTTTAACCTCCTGGTTCGCACAGGTTGCCAATTTGGCAGAGGATGGAACGGAAGAGGGAGAACCAATGAGAGAGTAGCTGTTAGGCATTTGGACGGGCACATGTCACTCTAATTTCCCGGCAGGAAGAAGAATTAACCAAAGACTCAGCCACCCATCGGGAACCAGTATAGTTCCTGAACCAAAATTTTGGACTTGCATTCAGCTCACAAAAAACGAGTTGAAAAATGGAGCTCAGGGGCACAGCAATTCACAAACTGGCAGAGTAATAAAGGACAACTATCGTCCAAAAATCTGTTGAGGGAAGTCAACGAGGCGGACTTGAAAGCGAGGCAAAATAGCAGGAAACAGATTTCAAGAGGTACGTTGGAATCGCCTGTATAGCACAGGAAGAGGGGCACAACTTGGACAATGATGCACTTGGCCAAAAAGGGCGTATGCGTTTTCTAGTGAATATATTCATGAGAAAATGCATACGCCCTTTTTGGCCAAGCAAGCAAGCGGGCAATGCAAATCTGCACTACAAAGAAGTATCACTTCCCACCGGTCCAAAGGGACATCCACAAAATGTGTAAAAACCAGAAAGGCAAGACAGGCCCTGGAGAACAGGGAGCCTTGTTATGCTGATGGGCGAGATGTAAATTGCCAACTGCCTCACTGGAGGAGTGCATTGGGTTCCCTAAAACAAGTAAACAACAGAGCTACAGAGCCAAGGGCACTTCCAGTCTAGGGAATATACCTGGGGAAAACTGAAAATCAATAAGACAGAGCCACCCCCAAATTTAGGGCTGCATTGCTTACAAGAATCTCAACTTGGGTACACCTTAAATATCCCAGGAAATATAAAAACGGTTCAAAAATTGTGGGAGTTACGTACAATTGAATATCGCTCAGCCATGAAATCAATGTCATAAGACCAGTAGCAGCAAAGTGAGTGGTTCAGGTTCGATGATTCTAAGTGAAATAAGTCACACAGAAAAAGAAACTTAGCATAAGATATGACTTATGAAGATCCTGTAAACATGGCTGCACATGAACTGAGTTAGGAAAGAGAACAGAGTCTCACATTTAGAAAACACTCTTATGCCTGCTTAAGGGGGAAGGAGAGGTGGGGTGATGCATAAAACCAGAGTTTGATATAAGCACAGGTACCGTTCCAAAAACCAACTATGGAATAGACAAGACCTACACCTTCCTCAGTGAAAGGGACTCAAAAACCCATATTTAACACAGAGGAATAGATCTGACTAGTAAGAATCTTAAAACCTATGTATTGATATGTCTCCGTATGGGAATCAAGTGTGTCTAGACTGGCATAAACATGGCAGTGAGAATCAGCTCAAACCCACTATAAAAAGGAATTTCAAAACCAAAACAAAAAAACAGGGAAATTCTTTACATTTCCTTCAGGGTGTCTGATGAAACGTGGAATGACACTATCTACAAGGACAGCTGGATGTGGCATAAGGCTGGACACTTGGGACTGAGAGGATTGGTGAGATAGGGTGAGCAAATGCAGACCCTTTAAAGCAATAATGCATGGCCCCCATTCCCTGGGTCCGAACTCTCCAGGTTGAAGGGAATATTACTACAGCTATAACATGTACGGGAAACCTAGAGAATGGACACACTGTGAATACGAAAGGTTTCTAAAACTCAACGAATAGTCCCTCTCGTGGTGCTCCGGTTTGACTTTCCAACTGCTTTACTATCAATCTCCCAACTTGGAGAGACAGCCCCTTTAACCTCCTGGTTCGCACAGGTTGCCAATTTGACAGAGGATGGAAGGGAAGAGGGAGAACCAATGAGAGAGTAGCTGTTAGGCATTTGGACGGGCACATGTCACTCTAATTTCCCGGCAGGAAGAAGAATTAACCAAAGACTCAGCCACCCTTTGGGAACCAGTATAGTTCCTGAACCAAAATTTTGGACTTTCATTCAGCTCACAAAAAACGAGTTGAAAAATGGAGCTCAGGGGCACAGCAATTCACAAACTGGCAGAGTAATAAAGGACAACTATCGTCCAAAAATCTGTTGAGGGAAGGCAACGAGGCCGTCTTAAAAGCGAGGCAGAATAGCAGGAAACAGATTTCAAGAGGTACGTAGGAATCGCCTGTAAAGCACAGGAAGAGGGGCACAACTTCGACAATGATTCACTTGGCCAAAAAGGGCGTATGCGTTTTCTACTGAATATATTCAGGAGAAAATGCATACGCCCTTTTTGGCCAAGCAAGCAAGCGGGCAATGCAAATCTTCACTACAAAGAAGTATCACTTCCCACCGGTCCAAAGGGACATCCACAAAATGTGTAAAAACCAGAAAGGCAAGACAGGCCCTGGAGAACAGGGAGCCTTGTTATGATGATGGGCGAGATGTAAATTGCCAACTGCCTCACTGGAGGATTGCATTGTGTTCCCTAAAACAAGTAAACACCAGAGCTACAGAGCCAAGGGCACTTCCAGTCTATGGAATATACCTTGGGAAAACTGAAAATCAATAAGACAGAGCCACCCCCAAATTTAGGGCTGCATTGCTTCCAAGAACCTCAACTTGGGTACACCTTAAATATCCCAAGAAATATAAAAATGGTTCAAAAATTGTGGTAGTTACGTACAATGGAATATCCCTCAGCCATGAAATCAATGTCATAAGACCAGTAGCAGCAAAGTGAGTGGTTCAGGTACGATGATTCTAAGTGAAATACGTCACACAGAAAAAGAAACTTAGCATAAGATATGACTTATGAAGATCCTGTAACATGGCTACACATGAACTGAGTTAGGAAAGAGAACAGAGTCTCACATTTGAAAACACTCTTATGCCTGCTTAAGGGGGAAGGAGAGGTGGGGTGATGCATAAAACCAGAGTTTGATATAAGCACAGGTACCGTTCCAAAAACCAACTATGGAATAGACAAGACCTACACCTTCCTCAGTGAAAGGGACTCAAAAACCCATATTTCCCACAGAGGAATAGATCTGACTAGTAAGAATCTTAAAACCTATGTATTGATATGTCTCCGTAAGGGAATCAAGTGTGTCTAGACTGGCATAAACATGGCAGTGAGAATCAGCTCAAACCCACTATAAAAAGGAATTTCAAAACCAAAACAAAAAAACAGGGAAATTCTTTACAATTCCTTCAGGGTGTCTGATGAAACCTGGAATGACCCTATCTACAAGGACAGCTGGATGTGGCATAAGGCTGGACACTTGGGACTGAGAGGATTGGTGAGATAGGGTGAGCAAATGCAGACCCTTTAAAGCAATAATGCATGGCCCCCATTCCCTGGGTCCGAACTCTCCAGGTTGAAGGGAATATTACTACAGCTATAACATGTACGGGAAACCAAGCGAATGGACACACTGTGAATACGAAAGGTTTCTAAAACTCAACGAATAGTCCCTCTCGTGGTGCTCCGGGTTGACTTTCCAACTGCTTTACTATCAATCTCCCAACTTGGAGAGACAGCACCTTTAAACTCCTGGTTCGCACAGGTTACCAATTTGGCAGAGGATGGAAGGGAAGAGGGAGAACCAATGAGAGTGTAGCTGTTAGGCATTTGGACGGGCACATGTCACTCTAATTTCCCGGCAGGAAGAAGAATTAACCAAAGACTCAGCCACCCCTCGGGAACCAGTATAGGTCCTGAACCAAAATTTTGGACTTGCATTCAGCTCACAAAAAAACGAGTTGTAAAATGGAGCTCAGGGGCACAGCAATTCACAATCTGGCAGAGTAATAAAGGACAACTATCATTCAAAAATCTGTTGTGGGAAGGCAACGAGGCCGACTTGAAAGCGAGGCAGAATAGCAGGAAACAGATTTCACGAGGTACGTAGGAATCACCTGTAAAGCACAGGAAGGAAGGCACAACTTCGACAATGATTCACTTGGCCAAAAATGGCGTATGCGTTTTCTACTGAATATATTCATGAGAAAATGCATACGCCCTTTTTGGCCAAGCAAGCAAGCGGGCAATGCAAATCTGCACTACAAAGAAGTATCACTTCCCACCGGTCCAAAGGGACATCCACAAAATGTGTAAAAACCAGAAAGGCAAGACAGGCCCTGGAGAACAGGGAGCCTTGTTATGCTGATGGGCGAGATGTAAATTGCCAACTGCCTCACTGGCGGAGTGCACTGTGTTCCCTAAAACAAGTAAACACCAGAGCTACAGAGCCAAGGGCACTTCCATTCTAGGGAATATACCTTGGGAAAACTGAAAATCAAAAAGACAGAGCCACCCCCAAATTTAGGGCTGCACTGCTTACAAGAACCTCAACTTGGGTACACCTTAAATATCCCAGGAAATATAAAAATGGTTCAAAAATTGTGGTAGTTACGTACAATGGAATATACCTCTGCCATGAAATCAATGTCATAAGACCAGTAGTAGCAAAGTGAGTGGTTCTGGTACAATGATTCTAAGTGAAATAAGTCACACAGAAACAGAAACTTAGCATAAGATATGACTTATGAAGATCCTCTAAAAATGGCTGCACATGAACTGAGTTAGGAAAGAGAACAGAGTCTCACATTTAGAAAACACTCTTATGCCTGCTTAAGGGGGAAGGAGAGGTGGGGTGATGCATAAAACCAGAGTTTGATATAAGCACAGGTACCGTTCCAAAAACCAACTATGGAATAGACAAGACCTACACCTTCCTCAGTGAAAGGGACTCAAAAACCCATATTTCCCACAGAGGAAGAGATCTGACTAGTAAGAATCTTAAAACCTATGTACTGATATGTCTCCGTATGGGAATCAAGTGTGTCTAGACTGGCATAAACATGGCAGTGAGAATCAGCTCAAACCCACTATAAAAAGGAATTTCAAAACCAAAACAAAAAAACAGGGAAATTCTTTACAATTCCTTCAGGGTGTCTGATGAAACGTGGAATGACACTATCTACAAGGACAGCTGGATGTGGCATAAGGCTGGACACTTGGGACTGAGAGGATTGGTGAGATAGGGTGAGCAAATGCAGACCCTTTAAAGCAATAATGCATGGCCCCCATTCCCTGGGTCCGAACTCTCCAGGTTGAAGGGAATATTACAACAGCTATAACATGTACGGGAAACCTAGAGAATGGACACACTGTGAATACGAAAGGTTTCTAAAACTCAACGAATAGTCCCTCTCGTGGTGCTCCGGTTTGACTTTCCAACTGCTTTACTATCAATCTCCCAACTTGGAGAGACAGCCCCTTTAACCTCCTGGTTCGCACAGGTTGCCAATTTGGCAGAGGATGGAAGGGAAGATGGAGAACCAATGAGAGAGTAGCTGTTAGTCATTTGGACGGGCACATGTCACTCTAATTTCCCGGCAGGAAGAAGAATTAACCAAAGACTCAGCCACACATCGGGAACCAGTATACGTCCTGAACCAAAATTTTGGACTTGCATTCAGCTCACAAAAAACGAGTTGAAAAATGGAGCTCAGGGGCACAGCAATTCACAAACTGGCAGAGTAATAAAGGACAACTATGGTCCAAAAATCTGTTGAGGGAAGGCAACGAGGCCGACTTAAAAGCGAGGCAGAATAGCAGGAAACAGATTTCAAGAGGTACGTAGGAATCGCCTGTAAAGCACAGGAAGAGGGGCACAACTTCGACAATGATTCACTTGGCCAAAAAGGGCGTATGCGTTTTCTACTGAATATATTCAGGAGAAAATGCATACACCCTTTTTGGCCAAGCAAGCAAGGGGGCAATGCAAATCTGCACTACAAAGAAGTATCACTTCCCACCGGTCCAAAGGGACATCCACAAAATGTGTAAAAACCAGAAAAGCAAGACAGGCCCTGGAGAACAGGGAGCCTTGTTATGCTGATGGGCGAGATGTAAATTGACAACTGCCTCACTGGAGGAGTGCATTGTGTTCCCTAAAACAAGTAAACACCAGAGCTACAGAGCCAAGGGCACTTCCAGCCTAGGGAATATACCTTGGGAAAACTGAAAATCAATAAGACAGAGCCACCCCCAAATTTAGGGCTGCACTGCTTACAAGAACCTCAACTTGGGTACACCTTAAATATCCCAGGAAATATAAAAATGGTTCAAAAAATTGTGGGAGTTACGTACAATGGAATATCCCTCAGCCATGAAATCAATGTCATAAGACCAGTAGCAGCAAAGTGAGTCGTTCAGGTACGATGATTCTAAGTGAAATAAGTCACACAGAAAAAGAAACTTAGCATAAGATATGACTTATGAAGATCCTGTAAACATGGCTACACATGAACTGAGTTAGGAAAGAGAACAGAGTCTCACATTTAGAAAACACTCTTATGCCTGCTTAAGGGGGAAGGAGAGGTGGGGTGATGCATAAAACCAGAGTTTGATATAAGCACAGGTACCGTTCCAAAAACTAACTATGGAATAGACAAGACCTACACCTTCCTCAGTGAAAGGGACTCAAAAACCCATAGTTCCCACAGAGGAATTGATCTGACTAGTAAGAATCTTAAAACCTATGTATTGATATGTCTCCGTAAGGGAATCAAGTGTGTCTAGACTGGCATAAACATGACAGTGAGAATCAGCTCAAACCCACTATAAAAAGGAATTTCAAAACCAAAACAAAAAAACAGGGAAATTCTTTACAATTCCTTCAGGGTGTCTGATGAAACCTGGAATGACCCTATGTACAAGGACAGCTGGATGTGGCATAAGGCTGGACACTTGCGACTGAGAGGATTGGTGAGATAGGGTGAGCAAATGCAGACCCTTTAAAGCAATAATGCATGGCCCCCATTCCCTGGGTCCGAACTCTCCAGGTTGAAGGGAATATTACTACAGCTATAACATGTACGGGAAACCAAGCGAATGGACACACTGTGAATACGAAAGGTTTCTAAAACTCAACGAATAGTCCCTCTCGTGGTGCTCCGGGTTGACTTTCCAACTGCTTTACTATCAATCTCCCAACTTGGAGAGACAGCACCTTTAAACTCCTGGTTCGCACAGGTTGCCAATTTGGCAGAGGATGGAAGGGAAGAGGGAGAACCAATGAGAGTGTAGCTGTTAGGCATTTGGACGGGCAAATGTCACTCTAATTTCCCGGCAGGAAGAAGAATTAACCAAAGACTCAGCCACCCCTCGGGAAACAGTATAGGTCCTGAACCAAAATTTTGGACTTGCATTCAGCTCACAAAAAAACGAGTTGAAAAATGGAGCTCAGGGGCACAGCAATTCACAATCTGGCAGAGTAATAAAGGACAACTATCATTCAAAAATCTGTTGTGGGAAGGCAACGAGGCCGACTTGAAAGCGAGGCAGAATAGCAAGAAACAGATTTCACGAGGTACGTAGGAATCACCTGTAAAGCACAGGAAGGAAGGCACAACTTCGACAATGATTCACTTGGCCAAAAAGGGCGTATGCGTTTTCTACTGAATATATTCATGAGAAAATGCATACGCCCTTTTTGGCCAAGCAAGCAAGCGGGCAATGCAAATCTGCACTACAAAGAAGTATCACTTCCCAAGGGTCCAAAGGGACATCCACAAAATGTGTAAAAACCAGAAAGGCAAGACAGGCCCTGGAGAACAGGGAGCCTTGTTATGCTGATGGGCGAGATGTAAATTGCCAACTGCCTCACTGGCGGAGTGCACTGTGTTCCCTAAAACAAGTAAACACCAGAGCTACAGAGCCAAGGGCACTTCCATTCTAGGGAATATACCTTGGGAAAACTGAAAATCAAAAAGACAGAGCCACCCCCAAATTTAGGGCTGCACTGCTTACAAGAACCTCAACTTGGGTACACCTTAAATATCCCAGGAAATATAAAAATGGTTCAAAAATTGTGGTAGTTACGTACAATGGAATATCCCTCTGCCATGAAATTAATGTCATAAGACCAGTAGCAGCAAAGTGAGTGGTTCTGGTACGATGATTCGAAGTGAAATAAGTCACACAGAAACAGAAACTTAGCATAAGATATGACTTATGAAGATCCTGTAAAAATGGCTGCACATGAACTGAGTTAGGAAAGAGAACAGAATCTCACATTTAGAAAACACTCTTATGCCTGCTTAAGGGGGAAGGAGAGGTGGGGTGATGCATAAAACCAGAGTTTGATATAAGCACAGGTACCGTTCCAAAAACCAACTATGGAATAGACAAGACCTACACCTTCCTCAGTGAAAGGGACTCAAAAACCCATATTTCCCGCAGAGGAATATATCTGACTAGTAAGAATCTTAAAACCTATGTATTGATATGACTCCATAAGGGAATCAAGTGTGTCTAGAGTGGCATAAACATGGCAGCGAGAATCAGCTCAAACCCACTATAAAAAGGAATTTCAAAAGCAAAACCAAAAAACAGGGAAATTCTTTACAATTCCTTCAGGGTGTCTGAGGAAACCTGGAAAGAACCTATCTACAATGACAGCTGGATGTGGCATAAGGCTGGACACTTGGGACTGAGAGGATTGGTGAGATTGGGTGAGCAAATGCAGACCCTTTCAAGCAATAATGCATGGCCCCCATTCCATGGGTCCCAACTCTCCAGGTTGAAGGGAATATTACTACAGCTATAACATGTACAGGAAACCTAGAGAATGTACACACTGTGAATACGAAAGGTTCCTAAAACTCAACGAATAGTCCCTCTCCTGGTGCTCCAGTTTGACTTTCCAACTGCCTTACTATCAATCTCCCAACTTGGAGAGACAGGCCCTTTAACCTCCTGGTTTGCACAGGTTCCCAATTTGGCAGAGGATGGAAGGGACGAGGGAGAACCCATGAGAGAGTAGCTGTTAGGCATTTGGACGGGCACATGTCACTCTAATTTCCCGGCAGGAAGAAGAATTAACCAATGTCTCAGCCACCCAACGGGAACCAGTATAGGACATGATCCAAAATTTTGGACTTGCGTTCAGCTCACAAAAAACGAGTTGAGAAATGGAGCCCAGGGGCACAGCAATTCACAAACTGGCAGAGTAATAAAGGACAACTATCGTCCAAAAATCTGTTGAGGGAAGGCAACGAGGCCGTCTTAAAAGCGAGGCAGAATAGCAGGAAACAGATTTCAAGAGGTACATAGGAATCGCCTGTAAAGCACAGGAAGAGGGGCACAACTTCGACAATGATTCACTTGGCCAAAAATGGCGTATGCGTTTTCTACTGAATATATTCATGAGAAAATGCATACGCCCTTTTTGGCCAAGCAAGCAAGTGGGCAATGCAAATCTGCACTACAAAGAAGTATCACTTCCCACCGGTCCAAAGGGACATCCACAAAATGTGTAAAAACCAGAAAGGCAAGACAGGCCCTGGAGAACAGGGAGCCTTGTTATGCTGATGGGCGAGATTTAAATTGCCAACTGCCTCACTGGAGGAGTGCATTGTGTTCCCTAAAACAAGTAAACAACAGAGCTACAGAGCCAAGGGCACTTCCAGTCTAGGGAATATACCTTGGGAAAACTGAAAATCAATAAGACAGAGCCACCCCCAAATTTAGGGCTGCACTGCTTACAAGAACCTCAACTTGGGTACACCTTAAATATCCCAGGAAATATAAAAACGGTTCAAAAATTGTGGGAGTTACGTACAATGGAATATCGCTCAGCCATGAAATCAATGTCATAAGACCAGTAGCAGCAAAGTGAGTCGTTCAGGTACGATGATTCTAAGTGAAATAAGTCACACAGAAAAAGAAACTTAGCATAAGATATGACTTATGAAGATCCTGTAAACATGGCTGCACATGAACTGAGTTAGGAAAGAGAACAGAGTCTCACATTTAGAAAACACTCTTATGCCTGCTTAAGGGGGAAGGAGAGGTGGGGTGATGCATAAAACCAGAGTTTGATATAAGCACAGGTACCGTTCCAAAAACCAACTATGGAATAGACAAGACCTACACCTTCCTCAGTGAAAGGGACTCAAAAACCCATATTTCCCACAGAGGAAGAGATCTGACTAGTAAGAATCTTAAAACCTATGTACTGATATGTCTCCGTATGGGAATCAAGTGTGTCTAGACTGGCATAAACATGGCAGTGAGAATCAGCTCAAACCCACTATAAAAAGGAATTTCAAAACCAAAACAAAAAAACAGGGAAATTCTTTACAATTCCTTCAGGGTGTCTGATGAAACGTGGAATGACACTATCTACAAGGACAGCTGGATGTGGCATAAGGCTGGACACTTGGGACTGAGAGGATTGGTGAGATAGGGTGAGCAAATGCAGACCCTTTAAAGCAATAATGCATGGCCCCCATTCCCTGGGTCCGAACTCTCCAGGTTGAAGGGAATATTACAACAGCTATAACATGTACGGGAAACCTAGAGAATGGACACACTGTGAATACGAAAGGTTTCTAAAACTCAACGAATAGTCCCTCTCGTGGTGCTCCGGTTTGACTTTCCAACTGCTTTACTATCAATCTCCCAACTTGGAGAGACAGCCCCTTTAACCTCCTGGTTCGCACAGGTTGCCAATTTGGCAGAGGATGGAAGGGAAGATGGAGAACCAATGAGAGAGTAGCTGTTAGTCATTTGGACGGGCACATGTCACTCTAATTTCCCGGCAGGAAGAAGAATTAACCAAAGACTCAGCCACACATCGGGAACCAGTATACGTCCTGAACCAAAATTTTGGACTTGCATTCAGCTCACAAAAAACGAGTTGAAAAATGGAGCTCAGGGGCACAGCAATTCACAAACTGGCAGAGTAATAAAGGACAACTATGGTCCAAAAATCTGTTGAGGGAAGGCAACGAGGCCGACTTAAAAGCGAGGCAGAATAGCAGGAAACAGATTTCAAGAGGTACGTAGGAATCGCCTGTAAAGCACAGGAAGAGGGGCACAACTTCGACAATGATTCACTTGGCCAAAAAGGGCGTATGCGTTTTCTACTGAATATATTCAGGAGAAAATGCATACACCCTTTTTGGCCAAGCAAGCAAGGGGGCAATGCAAATCTGCACTACAAAGAAGTATCACTTCCCACCGGTCCAAAGGGACATCCACAAAATGTGTAAAAACCAGAAAAGCAAGACAGGCCCTGGAGAACAGGGAGCCTTGTTATGCTGATGGGCGAGATGTAAATTGACAACTGCCTCACTGGAGGAGTGCATTGTGTTCCCTAAAACAAGTAAACACCAGAGCTACAGAGCCAAGGGCACTTCCAGCCTAGGGAATATACCTTGGGAAAACTGAAAATCAATAAGACAGAGCCACCCCCAAATTTAGGGCTGCACTGCTTACAAGAACCTCAACTTGGGTACACCTTAAATATCCCAGGAAATATAAAAATGGTTCAAAAAATTGTGGGAGTTACGTACAATGGAATATCCCTCAGCCATGAAATCAATGTCATAAGACCAGTAGCAGCAAAGTGAGTCGTTCAGGTACGATGATTCTAAGTGAAATAAGTCACACAGAAAAAGAAACTTAGCATAAGATATGACTTATGAAGATCCTGTAAACATGGCTACACATGAACTGAGTTAGGAAAGAGAACAGAGTCTCACATTTAGAAAACACTCTTATGCCTGCTTAAGGGGGAAGGAGAGGTGGGGTGATGCATAAAACCAGAGTTTGATATAAGCACAGGTACCGTTCCAAAAACTAACTATGGAATAGACAAGACCTACACCTTCCTCAGTGAAAGGGACTCAAAAACCCATAGTTCCCACAGAGGAATTGATCTGACTAGTAAGAATCTTAAAACCTATGTATTGATATGTCTCCGTAAGGGAATCAAGTGTGTCTAGACTGGCATAAACATGACAGTGAGAATCAGCTCAAACCCACTATAAAAAGGAATTTCAAAACCAAAACAAAAAAACAGGGAAATTCTTTACAATTCCTTCAGGGTGTCTGATGAAACCTGGAATGACCCTATGTACAAGGACAGCTGGATGTGGCATAAGGCTGGACACTTGCGACTGAGAGGATTGGTGAGATAGGGTGAGCAAATGCAGACCCTTTAAAGCAATAATGCATGGCCCCCATTCCCTGGGTCCGAACTCTCCAGGTTGAAGGGAATATTACTACAGCTATAACATGTACGGGAAACCAAGCGAATGGACACACTGTGAATACGAAAGGTTTCTAAAACTCAACGAATAGTCCCTCTCGTGGTGCTCCGGGTTGACTTTCCAACTGCTTTACTATCAATCTCCCAACTTGGAGAGACAGCACCTTTAAACTCCTGGTTCGCACAGGTTGCCAATTTGGCAGAGGATGGAAGGGAAGAGGGAGAACCAATGAGAGTGTAGCTGTTAGGCATTTGGACGGGCAAATGTCACTCTAATTTCCCGGCAGGAAGAAGAATTAACCAAAGACTCAGCCACCCCTCGGGAAACAGTATAGGTCCTGAACCAAAATTTTGGACTTGCATTCAGCTCACAAAAAAACGAGTTGAAAAATGGAGCTCAGGGGCACAGCAATTCACAATCTGGCAGAGTAATAAAGGACAACTATCATTCAAAAATCTGTTGTGGGAAGGCAACGAGGCCGACTTGAAAGCGAGGCAGAATAGCAAGAAACAGATTTCACGAGGTACGTAGGAATCACCTGTAAAGCACAGGAAGGAAGGCACAACTTCGACAATGATTCACTTGGCCAAAAAGGGCGTATGCGTTTTCTACTGAATATATTCATGAGAAAATGCATACGCCCTTTTTGGCCAAGCAAGCAAGCGGGCAATGCAAATCTGCACTACAAAGAAGTATCACTTCCCAAGGGTCCAAAGGGACATCCACAAAATGTGTAAAAACCAGAAAGGCAAGACAGGCCCTGGAGAACAGGGAGCCTTGTTATGCTGATGGGCGAGATGTAAATTGCCAACTGCCTCACTGGCGGAGTGCACTGTGTTCCCTAAAACAAGTAAACACCAGAGCTACAGAGCCAAGGGCACTTCCATTCTAGGGAATATACCTTGGGAAAACTGAAAATCAAAAAGACAGAGCCACCCCCAAATTTAGGGCTGCACTGCTTACAAGAACCTCAACTTGGGTACACCTTAAATATCCCAGGAAATATAAAAATGGTTCAAAAATTGTGGTAGTTACGTACAATGGAATATCCCTCTGCCATGAAATTAATGTCATAAGACCAGTAGCAGCAAAGTGAGTGGTTCTGGTACGATGATTCGAAGTGAAATAAGTCACACAGAAACAGAAACTTAGCATAAGATATGACTTATGAAGATCCTGTAAAAATGGCTGCACATGAACTGAGTTAGGAAAGAGAACAGAATCTCACATTTAGAAAACACTCTTATGCCTGCTTAAGGGGGAAGGAGAGGTGGGGTGATGCATAAAACCAGAGTTTGATATAAGCACAGGTACCGTTCCAAAAACCAACTATGGAATAGACAAGACCTACACCTTCCTCAGTGAAAGGGACTCAAAAACCCATATTTCCCGCAGAGGAATATATCTGACTAGTAAGAATCTTAAAACCTATGTATTGATATGACTCCATAAGGGAATCAAGTGTGTCTAGAGTGGCATAAACATGGCAGCGAGAATCAGCTCAAACCCACTATAAAAAGGAATTTCAAAAGCAAAACCAAAAAACAGGGAAATTCTTTACAATTCCTTCAGGGTGTCTGAGGAAACCTGGAAAGAACCTATCTACAATGACAGCTGGATGTGGCATAAGGCTGGACACTTGGGACTGAGAGGATTGGTGAGATTGGGTGAGCAAATGCAGACCCTTTCAAGCAATAATGCATGGCCCCCATTCCATGGGTCCCAACTCTCCAGGTTGAAGGGAATATTACTACAGCTATAACATGTACAGGAAACCTAGAGAATGTACACACTGTGAATACGAAAGGTTCCTAAAACTCAACGAATAGTCCCTCTCCTGGTGCTCCAGTTTGACTTTCCAACTGCCTTACTATCAATCTCCCAACTTGGAGAGACAGGCCCTTTAACCTCCTGGTTTGCACAGGTTCCCAATTTGGCAGAGGATGGAAGGGACGAGGGAGAACCCATGAGAGAGTAGCTGTTAGGCATTTGGACGGGCACATGTCACTCTAATTTCCCGGCAGGAAGAAGAATTAACCAATGTCTCAGCCACCCAACGGGAACCAGTATAGGACATGATCCAAAATTTTGGACTTGCGTTCAGCTCACAAAAAACGAGTTGAGAAATGGAGCCCAGGGGCACAGCAATTCACAAACTGGCAGAGTAATAAAGGACAACTATCGTCCAAAAATCTGTTGAGGGAAGGCAACGAGGCCGTCTTAAAAGCGAGGCAGAATAGCAGGAAACAGATTTCAAGAGGTACATAGGAATCGCCTGTAAAGCACAGGAAGAGGGGCACAACTTCGACAATGATTCACTTGGCCAAAAATGGCGTATGCGTTTTCTACTGAATATATTCATGAGAAAATGCATACGCCCTTTTTGGCCAAGCAAGCAAGTGGGCAATGCAAATCTGCACTACAAAGAAGTATCACTTCCCACCGGTCCAAAGGGACATCCACAAAATGTGTAAAAACCAGAAAGGCAAGACAGGCCCTGGAGAACAGGGAGCCTTGTTATGCTGATGGGCGAGATTTAAATTGCCAACTGCCTCACTGGAGGAGTGCATTGTGTTCCCTAAAACAAGTAAACAACAGAGCTACAGAGCCAAGGGCACTTCCAGTCTAGGGAATATACCTTGGGAAAACTGAAAATCAATAAGACAGAGCCACCCCCAAATTTAGGGCTGCACTGCTTACAAGAACCTCAACTTGGGTACACCTTAAATATCCCAGGAAATATAAAAACGGTTCAAAAATTGTGGGAGTTACGTACAATGGAATATCGCTCAGCCATGAAATCAATGTCATAAGACCAGTAGCAGCAAAGTGAGTCGTTCAGGTACGATGATTCTAAGTGAAATAAGTCACACAGAAAAAGAAACTTAGCATAAGATATGACTTATGAAGATCCTGTAAACATGGCTGCACATGAACTGAGTTAGGAAAGAGAACAGAGTCTCACATTTAGAAAACACTCTTATGCCTGCTTAAGGGGGAAGGAGAGGTGGGGTGATGCATAAAACCAGAGTTTGATATAAGCACAGGTACCGTTCCAAAAACCAACTATGGAATAGACAAGACCTACACCTTCCTCAGTGAAAGGGACTCAAAAACCCATATTTCCCACAGAGGAATAGATCTGACTAGTAAGAATCTTAAAACCTATGTATTGATATGTCTCCGTAAGGGAATCAAGTGTGTCTAGACTGGCATAAACATGGCAGTGAGAATCAGCTCAAACCCACTATAAAAAGGAATTTCAAAACCAAAACAAAAAAACAGGGAAATTCTTTACAATTCCTTCAGGGTGTCTGATGAAACCTAGAATGACCCTATCTACAAGGACAGCTGGATGTGGCATAAGGCTGGACACTTGGGACTGAGAGGATTGGTGAGATAGGGTGAGCAAATGCAGACCCTTTAAAGCAATAATGCATGGCCCCCATTCCCTGGGTCCGAACTCTCCAGGTTGAAGGGAATATTACTACAGCTATAACATGTACGGGAAACCTAGAGAATGGACACACTGTGAATACGAAAGGTTTCTAAAACTCAACGAATAGTCCCTCTCGTGGTGCTCCGGTTTGACTTTCCAACTGCTTTACTATCAATCTCCCAACTTGGAGAGACAGCCCCTTTAACCTCCTGGTTCGCACAGGTTGCCAATTTGGCAGAGGATGGAAGGGAAGAGGAAGAATCAATGAGAGAGTAGCTGTTAGGCATTTGGACGGGCACATGTCACTCTAATTTCCCGGCAGGAAGAAGAATTAACCAAAGACTCAGCCACCCATCGGGAACCAGTATAGTTCCTGAACCAAAATTTTGGACTTGCATTCAGCTCACAAAAAACGAGTTGAAAAATGGAGCTCAGGGGCACAGCAATTCACAAACTGGCAGAGTAATAAAGGACAACTATCGTCCAAAAATCTGTTGAGGGAAGGCAACGAGGCCGTCTTAAAAGCGAGGCTGAATAGCAGGAAACAGATTTCAAGAGGTACATAGGAATCGCCTGTAAAGCACAGGAAGAGGGGCACAACTTCGACAATGATTCACTTGGCCTAAAATGGCGTATGCATTTTCTACTGAATATATTCATGAGAAAATGCATACGCCCTTTTTGGCCAAGCAAGCAAGCGGGCAATGCAAATCTGCACTACAAAGAAGTATCACTTCCCACCGGTCCAAAGGGATATCCACAAAATGTGTAAAAACCAGAAAGGCAAGACAGGCCCTGGAGAAAAGGGAGCCTTTTTATGCTGATGGGCGAGATGTAAATTGCCAACTGTCTCACAGGAGGAGTGCATTGTGTTCCATAAAACAAGTAAACACCAGAGCTACAGAGCCAAGGGCACATCCAGTCTAGGGAATATACCTTGGGAAAACTGAAAATCAATAAGACAGAGCCACCCCTAAATTTAGGGCTGCACTGCTTACAAGAACCTCAACTTGGGTACACCTTAAATATCCCAGGAAATATAAAAATGGTTCAAAAATTGTGGTAGTTACGTACAATGCAATATCCCTCAGCCATGAAATCAATATCATAAGACCAGTAGCAGCAAAGTGAGTGGTTCAGGTACGATGATTCTAAGTGAAATAAGTCACACAGATAAAGAAACTTAGCATAAGATATGACTTATGAAGATCCTGTAAACATGGCTGCACATGAACTGAGTTAGGAAAGAGAACAGAGTCTCACATTTAGAAAACACTCTTATGCCTGCTTAAGGGGGAAGGAGAGGTGGGGTGATGCATAAAACCAGAGTTTGATATAAGCACAGATACCGTTCCAAAAACCAACTATGGAATAGACAAGACCTACACGTTCCTCAGAGAAAGGGACTCAAAAACCCATATTTCCCACAGAGGAATAGATCTGACTATTAAGAATCTTAAAACCTATGTATTGATATGTCTCCGTAAGGGAATCAAGTGTGTCTAGACTGGCATAAACATGGCAGTGAGAATCAGCTCAAACCCACTATAAAAAGGAATTTCAAAACCAAAACAAAAAAACAGGGAAATTCTTTACAATTCCTTCAGGGTGTCTGATGAAACCTGGAATGACCCTATCTACAAGGACAGCTGGATGTGGCATAAGGCTGGACACTTGGGACTGAGAGGATTTGTGAGATAGGGTGAGCAAATGCAGACCCTTTAAAGCAATAATGCATGGCCCCCATTCCCTGGGTCCAAACTCTCCAGGTTGAAGGGAATATTACTACAGCTATAACATGTACGGGAAACCTAGAGAATGGACACACTGTGAATACGAAAGGTTTCTAAAACTCAACAAATAGTCCCTCTCGTGGTGCTCCAGTTTGACTTTCCAACTGCTTTACTATCAATCTCCCAACTTGGAGAGACAGCCCCTTTAACCTCCTGGTTCGCACAGGTTGCCAATTTGGCAGAGGATGGAAGGGAAGAGGGAGAACCAATGAGAGAGTAGCTGTTAGGCATTTGGACGGGCACATGTCACTCTAATTTCCCGGCAGGAAGAAGAATTAACCAAAGACTCAGCCACCCATCGGGAACCAGTATAGTTCTTCAACCAAAATTTTGGACTTGCATTCAGCTCACAAAAAAAGAGTTGAAAAATGGAGCTCAGGGGCACAGCAATTCACAAACTGGCAGAGTAATAAAGGACAACTATCGTCCAAAAATCTGTTGATGGAAGGCAACGAGGCCGTCTTAAAAGCGAGGCTGAATAGCAGGAAACAGATTTCAAGAGGTACATAGGAATCGCCTGTAAAGCACAGGAAGAGGGGCACAACTTCGACAATGATTCACTTGGCCAAAAATGGCGTATGCGTTTTCTACTGAATATATTCATGAGAAAATGCATACGCCCTTTTTGGCCAAGCAAGCAAGTGGGCAATGCAAATCTGCACTACAAAGAAGTATCACTTCCCACCGGTCCAAAAGGACATCCACAAAATGTGTAAAAACCAGAAAGGCAAGACAGGCCCTGGAGAACAGCGAGCCTTGTTATGCTGATGGGCGAGATGTAAATTGCCAACTGCCTCACTGGAGGAGTGAATTGTGTTCCCTAAAACAAGTAAACAACAGAGCTACAGAGCCAAGGGCACTTCCAGTCTAGGGAATATACCTTGGGAAAACTGAAAATCAATAAGACAGAGCCACCCCCAAATTTAGGGCTGCACTGCTTACAAGAACCTCAACTTGGGTACACCTTGAATATCCCAGGAAATATAAAAACGGTTCAAAAATTGTGGGAGTTACGTACAATGGAATATCGCTCAGCCATGAAATCAATGTCATAAGACCAGTAGCAGCAAAGTGAGTGGTTCAGGTACGATGATTCTAAGTGAAATAAGTCACACAGAAAAAGAAACTTAGCATAAGATATGACTTATGAAGATCCTGTAAACATGGCTGCAAATGAACTGAGTTAGGAAAGAGAACAGAGTCTCACATTTAGAAAACACTCTTATGCCTGCTTAAGGGGGAAGGAGAGGTGGGGTGATGCATAAAACCAGAGTTTGATATAAGCACAGGTACCGTTCCAAAAACCAACTATGGAATAGACAAGACCTACACCTTCCTCAGTGAAAGGGACTCAAAAACCCATATTTCCCACAGAGGAATAGATCTGACTAGTAAGAATCTTAAAACCTATGTATTGATATGTCTCCGTAAGGGAATCAAGTGTGTCTAGACTGGCATAAACATGGCAGTGAGAATCAGCTCAAACCCACTATAAAAAGGAATTTCAAAACCAAAACAAAAAAACAGGGAAATTCTTTACAATTCCTTCAGGGTGTCTGATGAAACCTAGAATGACCCTATCTACAAGGACAGCTGGATGTGGCATAAGGCTGGACACTTGGGACTTAGAGGATTGGTGAGATAGGGTGAGCAAATGCAGACCCTTTAATGCAATAATGCATGGACCCCATTCCATGGGTCCCAACTCTCCAGGTTGAAGGGAATATTACTACAGCTATAACATGTACGGGAAACCTAGAGAATGGACACACTGTGAATACGAAAGGTTTCTAAAACTCAACAAATAGTCCCTCTCGTGGTGCTCCAGTTTGACTTTCCAACTGCTTTACTATCAATCTCCCAACTTGGAGAGACAGCCCCTTTAACCTCCTGGTTCGCACAGGTTGCCAATTTGGCAGAGGATGGAAGGGAAGAGGGAGAACCAATGAGAGAGTGGCTGTTAGGCATTTGGACGGGCACATGTCACTCTAATTTCCCGGCAGGAAGAAGAATTAACCAAAGACTCAGCCACCCATTGGGAACCAGTATAGTTCCTCAACCAAAATTTTGGACTTGCATTCAGCTCACAAAAAAACGAGTTGAAAAATGGAGCTCAGGGGCACAGCAATTCACAAACTGGCAGAGTAATAAAGGACAACTATGGTCCAAAAATCTGTTGAGGGAAGGCAACGAGGCCGTCTTAAAAGCGAGGCAGAATAGCAGGAAACAGATTTCAAGAGGTACATAGGAATCGCCTGTAAATCACAGGAAGAGGGGCACAACTTCGACAATGATTCACTTGGCCAAAAATGGCGTATGCGTTTTCTACTGAATACATTCATGAGAAAATGCATACGCCCTTTTTGGCCCAGCAAGCAAGCGGGCAACGCAAATCTGCACTACAAAGAAGTATGACTTCCCACCGGTCAAAAGGGACATCCACAAAATGTGTAAAAACCAGAAAGGCAAGACAGGCCCTGGAGAACAGGGAGCCTTGTTATGCTGATGGGCGAGATGTAAATTTCCAACTGCCTCACTGGAGGAGTGCACTGTGTTCCCTAAAACAAGTAAGCAACAGAGCTACAGAGCCAAGGGCACTTCCAGTCTAGGGAATATACCTTGGGAAAACTGAAAATCAATAAGACAGAGCCACCCCCAAATTTAGGGCTGCACTGCTTACAAGAACCTCAACTTGGGTACACCTTAAATATCCCAGGAAATATAAAAATGGTTCAAAAAATTGTGGGAGTTACGTACAATGGAATATCCCTCAGCAATGAAATCAATGTCATAAGACCAGTAGCAGCAAAGTGAGTGGTTCAGGTACGATGATTCTAAGTGAAATAAGTCACACAGAAAAAGAAACTTAGCATGAGATATGACTTATGAAGATCCTGTAAACATGGCTACACATGAACTGAGTTAGGAAAGAGAACAGAGTCTCACATTTAGAAAACACTCTTATGCCTGCTTAAGGGGGAAGGAGAGGTGGGGTGATGCATAAAAACAGAGTTTGATATAAGCACAGGTACCGTTCCAAAAACCAACTATGGAATAGACAAGACCTACACCTTCCTCAGTGAAAGGGACTCAAAAACCCATATTTCCCACAGAGGAATAGATCTGACTAGTAAGAATCTTAAAACCTATGTATTGATATGTCTCCGTAAGGGAATCAAGTGTGTCTAGACTGGCATAAACATGGCAGTGAGAATCAGCTCAAACCCACTATAAAAAGGAATTTCAAAACCAAAACAAAAAAACAGGGAAATTCTTTACAATTCCTTCAGGGTGTCTCATGAAACCTGGAATGACCCTATCTACAAGGACAGCTGGATGTGGCATAAGGCTGGACACTTGGGACTGAGAGGATTGGTGAGATAGGGTGAGCAAATGCAGACCCTTTAAAGCAATAATGCATGGCCCCCATTCCCTGGGTCCGAACTCTCCAGGTTGAACGGAATATTACTACAGCTATAACATGTACGGGAAACCGAGAGAATGGACACACTGTGAATACGAAAGGTTTCTAAAACTCAACGAATAGTCCCTCTCATGGTGCTCCGGTTTGACTTTCCAACTGCTTTACTATCAATCTCCCAACTTGGAGAGACAGACCCTTTAACCTCCTGGTTCGCACAGGTTGCCAATTTGGCGGAGGATGGAAGGGAAGAGGGAGAACCAATTAGAGAGTAGTTGTGAGGCATTTGGACGGGCACATGTCACTCTAATTTCCCGGCAGGAAGAAGAATTAACCAAAGACTCAGCCACCCATTGGGAACCAGTATAGGTCCTGAACCAAAATTTTGGACTTGCATTCAGCTCACAAAAAAACGAGTTGAAAAATGGAGCTCAGGGGCACAGCAATTCACAAACTGGCAGAGTAATAAAGGAAAACTATCGTCCAAAATCTTTTGAGGGAAGAGAACGTGGACGACTTGAAAGCGAGGCAAAATAGCAGGAAAGAGATTTCAAGAGGTACGTAGGAATCGCCTGTAAAGCACAGGAAGAGGGGAACAACTTCGACAATGATGCACTTGGCCAAAAAGGGCGTATGTGTTTTCTACTGAATATATTCAGTAGAAAACACATACGCCCTTTTTGGCCAAGCAAGCAAGCGGGCAATGCAAATCTGCACTACAAAGAAGTATCACTTCCCAACGGTCCAAAGGGACATCCACAAAATGTGTAAAAACCAGAAAGGCAAGACAGGCCCTGGAGAACAGGGAGCCTTGTTCTGCTGATGGGCGGGATGTAAATTGCCAACGGCCTCACTGGAGGAGTGCATTGTGTTCCCTAAAACAAGTAAACAACAGAGCTACAGAGCCAAGGGCACTTCCAGTCTAGGGAATATACCTTGGGAAAACTGAAAATCAATAAGACAGAGCCCCCCCCATATTTAGGGCTGCACTGCTTACAAGAACCTCAACTTGGGTACACCTTAAATATCCCAGGAAATATAAAAATGGTTCAAAAAATTTTGGGAGTTACGTACAATGGAATATCCCTCAGCCATGAAATCAATGTCATAAGACCAGTAGCAGCAAAGTGAGTGGTTCAGGTACGATGATTCTAAGTGAAATAAGTCACACAGAAAAAGAAACTTAGCATAAGATATCACTTATGAAGATCCTGTAAACATGGCTACACATGAACTGAGTTAGGAAAGAGAACAGAGTCTCACATTTAGAAAACACTCTTATGCCTGCTTAAGGGGGAAGGAGAGGTGGGGTGATGCATAAAAACAGAGTTTGATATAAGCACAGGTACCGTTCCAAAAACCAACGATGGAATAGACCAGACCTACACCTTACTCAGTGAAAGGGACTCAAAAACCCATATTTCCCACAGAGGAATAGATCTGACTAGTAAGAATCTTAAAACCTATGTATTGATATGTCTCTGTAAGGGAATCAAGTGTGTCTAGACTGGCATAAACATGGCAGTGAGAATCAGCTCAAACCCACTATAAAAAGGAATTTCAAAACCAAAACAAAAAAACAGGGAAATTCTTTACAATTCCTTCAGGGTGTCTGATGAAACCTGGAATGACCCTATCTACAAGGACAGCTGGATGTGGCATAAGGCTGGACACTTGGGACTGAGAGGATTGGTGAGAATTGGTGAACAAATGCAGACCATTTAAAGCAATAATGCAAGGCACCCATGCCATGGTTCCCAACTCTCCAGGTTGAAGGGAATATTACTACAGCTATAACATGTATGGGAAACCTAGAAAATGGACATACAGTGAATATGAAAGGTTGCTAAAACTCAACAAATAGTCCCTCTCGTGGAGCTCCGGTTTGACTTTCCTAACTGCTTTACTATCAATCTCCCAACTTGGAGATACAGCCCCTTTAACCTCCTGGTTCGCACAGGTTGCCAATTTGGCAGAGGATGGAAGGGATGAGGGAGAACCAATGAGAGAGTAGCTGTTAGGCATTTAGACGGCCACTTGTCACTCTAATTTCCCGGCAGGAAGAAGAATTAACCAAAGTCTCAGCCAACCACCGGGAACCAGTATGCGTCCTGAACCAAAATTTTGGACTTCCGTTCAGCTCACAAAAAACGAGTTGAAAAATGGAGCTCAGGGGCACAGGAATTCACAAACTGGCAGAGTAAAAAAGGACAACTATCGTCCAAATATCTGTTGAGGGAAGGCAACGAGGCCGACTTGAAAGCTAGGCAGAATAGCAGGAAACAGATTTCAAGAGTTACGTAAGAATCACCTGTAAAGCACGGAAGAGGGGCACCACTTCGACAATGATGCACTTGGCCAAAAAGGGCCTATGTGTTTTCTCCTGAATATATTCAGGAGAAAACGCATTCGCCCTTTTTGGCCAAGCAAGCAAGCGGGCAATGCAAATCTGCACTGCAATGAAGTATCACCTCCCACCGGTCCAAAGGGACATCCAAAAAATGTGTAAAAACCAGAAAGGCAAGACAGGCCCTGGAGAACAGGTAGCCTTCTTATGATGATGGGCGGGATGTAAATTGCCTACTGCCTCACTGGAGGAGTGCATTGTGTTCCCTAAAACAAGTAAACAACAGAGCTACAGAGCCAAGGGCACTTCCAGTCTAGGGAATATAACTTGGGAAAACTGGAAATCAACAAGACAGAGCCACCCCCAAAATAAGGGCTACACTGCTTACAAGAACCTCAACTTGGGTACACCTTAAATATCCCAGGAAAAACAAAAATGGTACAAGAAATTGTTGTACTTATGTACGATGGAATATTCCTCAGCCAAGAAATCAGTGTCATAAGGCCAGTAGCAGCCAAATGAGTGGATTCAGGTACGATGATTCTAAGTGAAATAAGTCACACAGAAAAAGAAACTTATCATAAGATATCACTTATGAAAGTCCTGTAAATATGGCTACACATGAACTGAGTTTGGAAAGATAACAGAGTACCGAATCTTATCATAAGTTATCACTCATAGTGGGAATGTACACATGGTTACGAATGAACTGAATTACAAACACAACAGAGTCACACACATAGGAAACAATATTCTGCCTTCTTAAGGGGAAAGGCGAGGTGGGTTGATGCATAAAACCACAGTTTTAAATTAGCACAGATAACGTTACATATACAAAGTATGTAATAGACATCACCTACTCCCCGCACAATGAACTGGACTCAACACCCCCTATTCATTGCAGAGGAATATATCTGACTCCAAGAATTTTAATACATATGTATTCTCATGTCTCCATAAAGGAATCATGTGTGTGTATAACAACATGAACACAGCCCTGAAATTCAGCTAAACACCCTTATAAAAATAAATTTCAAAAGCAAAATGCAGGGGCTTCCCTGGTGGCAGAGTGGTTGAGAGTCCGCCTGCCGATGCAGGGGACACGGGTTCGTGCACCGATCCCGGAGGATCCCACATGCCGCGGAGCGGCTGGGCCCGCGAGCCATGGCCGCGGAGCCTGTGTGTCCGGAGCCTGTGCTCCGCAACGGGAGAGGCCACAGCAGTGAGAGGCCCGTGTACAGCAAAAAAAAAAAAAAAAAAAAGCAAAATACAAAAACAGCGAAACAGAGAGAAAGCCTTAAGAATTACGTTCAGGGCCTGTGATGCAACCTGGATTGTCCACCTTTACACCCACAGCTGGATGAGACATAAAACTGGACACTTGGGGCTGACAAGATTGTTTAGGTTGTGTGAGCAAAAGAACACCACTTAGAGCAATACTGTGTACTACCCATTCTAGTGGTCCCAACTCTCCAGGTTTAAGGGAATCTTCCTACAGTTAAAGCATGCATGGGAAACCCAGTGGATGGTACACTGTGTAATTGGGAAAGTTTTCTAAAAGGTACCTCATTTTTCCTTTTGTCGTGCTCGGCTTCGCCATTCCATCTGCATTACTAAAAATCTCCCCACTTGGAGTGTCAGCGCCTTTACCATCCTGTTATGCACAGTTTACAAATTGTGCAGAGGATGAACAGGAAGAGGGGGAATAAATGAGAGATTAGCTGTAGGTGTTTGGATGGGCACATGTCACTCTAGTTTCCCATCAGGAAGAAGAATTAACCAAGGCTCAGCCTGAAGCCTCGGACCCAGACTAGGGCCTACAACCATCCTGCGGTATTGCAGCCAGCTCACAAATAGGCGAGTTGAAAAATGGAAATCAGGGGCACAGCAATTCACAAACTTGCAGAGTTATAAAGGACAACTATCATCCATATATATATTGAGGTAAGACAGTGAAGATGATTTGAATGCAAGGCAGAATTGAAGGAAACAGATTTCAAGAGGTAGATTGGAGTCGTCTTTAAAGCACATGAAAAGCGACAGAACTTCGACAATGTTGCCCTTGGCTGAAAAGGGAGTATGTGTATTTTCTTGAATATATTCGGGAAAAAATGCATACGCCCTTTTTGGCTAAGCAAGCCATCAGGCATTGCAAATCCACACTACAGAGAAGTGTCCCTTACCTCCTGTGAAAAGGGCCATCCGCAAATAGTGTAAAAACCACAAATGCAGGACAGGCCATGGAGAAAAGGGAGCCTGGTTACGCTGATGGACAGGATGTAAATTGCCAACAGCCTCTCCGGAGAACTGTATGTTGTTTTCTAAAACAGAGCTACAGAGCATAGCACACTTCCACTCATGGGCGTGTATTTTGGGAAAACTAAAAATCCACAACACACAGCCAGCCCAAAGTTTAGGGCTGCTCTGTTTACAAGAACCTAGACTTCGGTACACTTTAAATATCCCAGGAAAGGAAAAAAAATGGATATAGATGTTGTGGTACTTATATACAATGGAATGTCACTCAGACATAAAATCAATGTCATAAGGCCAATAGCAGCATAATGAGTGGCTTTAGGTACGATGATGCTAAGTGAAATGAGCCACAAAGAAAAAAGAAACTTATTGTAATATATCACTTATAGAGGGAATGTAAACATGGCTACACATGAACTGAATTTCAAAAGTGAACAGAGTTACACATTTAGAAAACACACTTATTCCTCCTTAAGGGGAAAGGTGACGTGGGGTGATGTGTAAAAGAAGAGTTTGAAATTAGCACAGATCCCATTCCATATACCAAATATGTAATAGACAAGACCTACTCCTTTCTCAATGAACTGGACACAAAACACCCTATTCACTGAAGAGGAATATATCTGTCTGGTAATAACCTTGAAACCTATGTATTTATATGTCTCCATAATGGAATCAAGTTTATGTAGACTGGCATAAACACAGATCAATGGAACAGGATAGAAAGCCCAGAGAGAAAACTACATACCTATGGCTATCTCATCTATGACAAAGGAGCTAAGGATATACAATGGAGAAAAGACAGTCTCTTCAGTAATTGGTGCTGGGAAAACTGGACCCCTACACATAAAAGAATGAAATTAGAACACTCCATAACACCATACACAAAAATAAACTCTAAATTGATTAGAGATCTAAATATAAGACCAGACACTATAAAACACTTAGAGGAAACCATAGGCAGAACACTCTATGACATAAATCACAGCAAGATCCTTTTTGACCCACCTCCTAGAGAAATGGAAATAAAAACAGAGATTAACAAATGGGACCTAATGAAACTTAAAAGCTTTTACACAGTACAGGAAAACATAAACAAGATGCAAAAACAACCCTCAGAATGGGAGAAAATATTTTCAAATGAAGCAATTGACAAAGGATTAATCTCCAAACTTTACAAGCACCACATGTAGCTCAATATCACAAAAACAAACAACACAATCCAAAAACGGGCAGAAGACCTAAATAGACATTTCTCCAAAGAAGATATACAGATTACCAAGAAACACATGAAAGGATGCTGAACATTACTAATCATTAGAGAAATGCAAATCAAAACTACCATGAGGTATCACCTCACAGCAGTCAGAGTGGCAATCATCAAAAAAATCTACAAAACAATAAATGCTGGAGAGGCCTTTATTGGAGAAAAGGGAACACACCTGCACTGTGGGTGGGAATGTAAATTGATATGGGCACTAGGGAGAAGAGTATGGAGGTTCCTTTAAATAACTAACAACAGAAGTACCATACGACACAACAATCCAACTACTGGGCATCTGCCTTGTGAAAACCATAATTCAAAAAGAGTTATGTACAAAAATGTTCATTGCAGCTCTAATTACAATAGTCAGGACATGGAAGCAACCTAAGTGTCCATAGACAGATGAATGGATAAAGAAAATCTGGCACATATACACAATGGAATATTACTCAGCCATAAAAAGCAGCAAAACTGAGTTATTTGTACTGAGGTGGATGGACTTAGAATCTGTCCTAAACAGTGAAGTAAGTCAGAAAGGGAAAAACAAATACTGTATGTTAACAGAGATATACAGAATCTAATGAAGAAAAAAAAAGATTTTGAAGAACCTAGTGGCAGGACAGGATTAAGGACACAGACATAGAGAAAGGACTTGCGGACACCGGAAGGGGGATGGGTAAGCTGGGACAAAGTGAGTGAGTGGCATGGACATAAATACATTACAAAATGTAACACCGATAGCTACTGGGAAGCAGGCACATAGAACAGGGAGATCAGATCGGTGCTTTGTGACCACATAAAGGGGTGGGATATGGGGTGTGGGAGGGAGATGCAAGAGGGAGGGGATCTGGTGATATTTGTATATGTATAGCTGATCCACTTTTTTATACAGCAGAAACGATCACTCCATTGTAAATCAATTACACTCCAATAAACGTGTAAAAGGAAAAAGAAAAGAAAGCACAGGGATAAACCTACACACCTATGGTCACCTAATCTATGACAAAGGATGCAAGACTATACAATGGAGATAAGACAGTCTCTTCAATCATTGGTGCTGGGAAATATGGACAGCTACATGTAAAAGAATGAAATTAGAACACTCCCCAACACCATACATAAAAATATATTCAAAATGGATTAGAGACCTTAGTGTAAGACCGGATAGTATAACTCTGAGAGGAAAACTTATGAAGGATACTCTGACGTAAATCACAGCAAGATCTTTTTTGATCCACCTCCTATAGTAATGAAATAAAAAAGAAAACTAAACAGATGGGACCTAATGAAACGTAAAAGCTTTTGCAAAGCAAAGGAAACTACAAACAAGACGAAAAGACAACCCTCAGAATGGCAGAAAATATTTGCAAACGAATCAATGGACAAATGATTAATCTCCAATATATATAAACAGCTCATGCAGCTCAATATTAATAAAACAAACAACCCAATACAAAAATGGAAGAAGATCGAAATAGACATTTCTTCCAAGAAGACATAGAGATGGCCAGTATGCACATGAAAATCTGCTCAACATCACTAATTATTAGAGAAATGGAAATCGAAACTACAATGAGTTATCACGTCACATCATCAGAAAATCTACAAACAACAAATGCTGGAGAGGGTGTGGAGAAAAGGAACCTTCTTCCACTATTGTTGGGAATGTAAATCGATACAGTCTCTATGGAGAACAGTATGGAGGTTCCTTAAAAAACTAAAAATAGAATTACCATATAATCCAGCAATCCCACTACTGGGCATATACCCAGAGAAAACCATAAATCAAAAAGACACATTCACCACAATGTTCATTGCAGCACTATTTACAATAGCCAGGTAATGAAAGCAACCTAAGTGCCCACAGACAGACGAATGGATAAAGATGTGGTACATATATACAATGGAATATTACTCAGCCATACATAGGAATGAAATTGGGTCATTTGTAGAGACCTTGATGGATCTAGAGACTGTCATACGGAGTGAAGTAAGTCAGAAAGAGAAAAACAAACATTGTATATTAATGCATATATGTGGAACCTAGAAAAATGGTACAGATGAACCGGTTTGCAGGGCAGAGATAGAGACACAGATGTAGAGAACAAACATATGGACCCCAAGGGGGGAACACCATGTGAGGGTGGTGGTGGGATGTATTGGGAGACTAGGATTCACATGTGCACACTTATATGTATAAAATAGATATCCAATAAGAACCTGCTGTATAAAAGAAATAAATAAATTTTAAAAAATTAAAAATAAATAAATAACATTTAATAAATTAAAACAGAAAAAAAGTTTTCCCTTCACATAGACGTCTTTATATTAATGCATTATTTCCATGTTTATATCTCAAATTTAAAAAAAAGAGGAATAAATAAAATCTACCTTGAACCAAAAAGAAAAAAAAGAAAAAATACAAACAAACAAAAAAACAGAACCCACCAGTTATACAGAGGAAAATCGTATCAGGGCACTTGCTCCAGTGGTAAAAAATTCTTAAGTTGGTCAGAGGTGGGAAATCGTCTCCCATGCCGTCAGCAGCACTCCCCCCCCCCACAAGGAGCATCCTCATTGCAAAGCTGGGGGACTGTGTCGAGGCGTCTGTGAGTAAATGTGAGCTGAGCCCCAGTCCTGCTGCAGCTGAACTCTTCCCACCCTTTCCAGGTAAAACACCTGAATATGTACAAGCACTTGCAAGCCTAGAGGATGGGCTGTGGAGCCACACCAGCAACAGCACGCAGGCCGACTTGGTGCCTGCAGGCCAGTCAGGATGGTCCTGGCCCCAGATGCTCTTCTGAAAGCTTTCCATTTCCATGCCTGAGATACCCCTCCTGCCATGGCCCCCACTGATTTTTTACTTCCTCACCTCTGCCTGGGGAGAAATTCCAGGGGCAGGTATGGATGACACATCCTCTTCTTTAGCAGGTGGCAGCCTGGCAACTCCTGCAGAAAGTCCAGCAGAGCCCCACTCACACTGGGCCACTCACAAAGCCACGGCCCCTCACTCCCTCCCACCACCCCAGCCCCGACACTGCTGACGGGGCAGAGAATATGGCGTCAGGCACAGCTACAGGGTCTCTTGATGACTGGAGAGGTGTTTATATTGACCTCAACCCAGGCACACCTGGAGAGGGCTGGCAGGCAGTGTCAGGCTGCCCAAATCAGCCAATCCTCACCCCTCAGGGGCTCACAGTTGCAGAAAATGAACCTTGCTAAACAGGCCAGGCCCAAGGAACAGGTGTGGGCCCTTGAGAGTCAGGCTAGACAAGGGGCTGCAGCTGGGGCTTGTTTTCTTATCATTTTATCTGGTCCATGAGTGGAAAACAACTTCAAGAAGACCCTATCCTAATGAGAGGAACCCAGGAGTCAGGGAGAGGAGTGATGGTGGGTGGAGACAGAGGCCTGGTGCCCTGGCTGCAGTAGAAGTGTCTGGAAGACCAGGCAGAGAGAGGCTGCACAGAGTGATAGCCAGGGTCACAGACCTGTCAGAGCTGCTGTTTGTTAGTTCAAGTCCTGCTCTGAGGTGTTCTGTGTCAGCTGTGAGCGACAGGTGAGCTGGGAGTTCTCTGCAAGGTGGGGTATGTGCACAGTTCCTGTGTGTCCAGCCCTGCTGGGTTACCTGCCCAGGGGAGCTCTGTATCCTGGGAAGGGCCTGACTATGAGAGCCCCATGGGCTGCTGGGTAGCTGCACAGGTGAGCTCCATACCCTGGGAGGGACTTGACCACGAGAGCCCCATGGGCTGCTGGAGACCTGGTAAAGGATATCAGGACAGTCAGTGAAGCCACCGAGGATATACATCCAGTAGCTCCTATTTCCTACACCCTGCTGCTCATTCTACCATCCACCAGGCCATGGCATTCTGTATTAGACTTCAATGATGCCTTCTTCTTTATTCCATTCATCTCAGAGTCACACGAATTTTTGGCTTGTGAGTGGCAGGACACAACATGCAACAAAAGCAATAATGCTGGGCCTTCCTGCCCCAACGGTACAAAAATCCCCACACCATCATTGGGGAAATGACCTCTAAAGACCTAAACGTTCTACCTCTGTAAAAGGGAACGCTCCTTCAATATGCAGATGACATTCTGATCGCCAGGCCTACTAAAGACGCCTCTGAACTACCTAGGGAAGAAAGGATACAAGGTGTCCAAGAAAAAGGCTCAAATATCCCAGGCTCAGGTGACATGCCTGGGCTTCATTCTCACAGATATTCGGAGAAACGCATCCCAGGATAGGGAAGAAGCCCTTTGCAGCCTTACCTCTTCTAAAACTAGAAGACAGCTTAGGGGTTCCTAGGGAGGCCAAGGTTTTCTGCATCTGGATCCCTAACTACAGTCTAATAGCTGGGCCTCTACATGAAACACTGACACGAAAAGATGATGATCCTTTTGAATAGAATCCAGAAGCAGCCTTTCAAGAATGGAAAGAGCAGTCAATTCAGACCCTTGCCCAGGAACTCCCTAATTTAGCTAAGCCCTTTGACCTTTACATACCAGGTCAAAGGTTAATCGTCCTTGGATCCTTACTGCAAAAACTGGGACCACTTGAAATGGAGCAACACAAGAATGCCCTTCAGGTATGATAAACTATGGTCACCAAGGGCTTTGCCCACCAACTCATCAGGCCAGGATACTGGGGTATCTAAAAAGCTGGAAATCAGCAGCCCGCAAGGCCAGCTCCCTCCTAAGGGAAAAAGACCCCACGTGGTGATCCTAACCACCCATCATGCCCTGAAGTTGCAGGGGTCACTCTGTGGACACACTGACCTCGAGTGAGGAGGCCCTCCAACTCCAACCTCTAGAGAGACAAACGGGGGCAACGGGTCCCCAAGATTACTCGTGTGACCATCACTTGACCTGGAGTTTCTCTCAGAAAACAACAAGACTGTGCCCCGAAAGAGCAGACTACTGCTTGCAGGACTTACTGCACCCAGAGGGGAGCTAATAAGCTTGGCGGGGGAAACGTATATCATGCTTTCACCATAGAAAACCCTACAGACACCTCGGTGATGGTGGCCAATATGACCGGCTGGACTGCTGGCTACTTCTAAAGGCCGTTGACTCAGTGGACGTCATGGTCCTGGATCACCACTGACCCTGGACTGTCTGGGAGTTGCGCGGCCAGGGTTCTGACACATGGTGCTGTTTGTACATTAATTCAGGGACCTAATTAAAGAAAGCACAGACTACTGGTCAGAGCATCTAGGCTGGCAAAAACCGTCAGCCTAAGGTCGCCAAACAAATGTGGGGTGGGGTGAAACCTACCTCAGCATCTCTGCACATCTCTTTCCTGGACCCTTAAAGGTCATTAGAATCTGTAACACTTCCAATGCTGGTGCTCAGGCGGACTAGAAGTGAGGCAGGAGGCCTTGGGACAATCAACCTCACCTGGAGGCTGGTGGGGAGACGTTTTGCCCCTCCCCCCAGGTATCAGGGCTCCCACCACAGCATGAAGCAGTTACAAAAGAGGGGTCTGCACCCTCAACACCTCAAGAATGAGGAATGGAACAAAAAGCAGAGGAGGTGTTCGTCTCCGGCAACGTTCATTAAAAATTCCTGGGAGATAAAAAAAGAATCTGGGCAATAAAATAAAGTCTAAGCTGTTTTTCCTTTGTGCTTTGTCTAATTTCACGTGCTCCTAGGGTTCCGCATGCAGAGGTCCCACACCCGGCACTTCAGACCCGATTTCCTAGTGCAGAATGGCTGGGTCGACACCTCAGCTAGCGGGGTCCCATGCAGACTCCGAGGCATAGTGCCTGAGCTGCAGCCAACCCAGCCCTCGAGAGCTCCATACCCTCCATCCCACTGACGCTGCCGGGATCCCTACACAGCAGTCCAGCCCACAGCCCATGGGGGCGTGCACGCTCTCACCTCTCCATTCTGTTTTCAAAATAATATTTCCTTTGCTTCTGATCCAAACTCAGTCTTGACCTGTTGGCTCCAATGACACTGGGCATGGGGACTCCTGTTGGGGTCCACTCTGGAGGATCAGTAACAGAAATTGAGAACATTGTAACTTCAATGAACAGATGTGTGAGGCAAACTGTAGTTAACATAGAGCAGTGTATAATGCTCGGGTAAAATAAGATGTTTCTAAGACTTACCTTTGATATTTCCATCACTTTACTATAAGCAAGTTCAGTGAAGACGTCTGTCTTATTTGTCAGGTCAACATTAGAGAAATGAAGTGATTTATTTCCATGGATGTACATCGAATACTCTTAGCTGAAGTTTCAATCTTGTTTTGAATGCTTTTCCATTGAAAAGGATACCTCTCTTTCAGCTCCCCCATTTCTGAGAAGTATAAAATCTTATAATTTATTATTACCAAAGGGGAAAGGTAGGAGAAGGGATAAATTAACAGTTTGGGATTAACACATACACACTGCTATGTATAAAATAGATTATCAACAAGTAACTACTGTATAGCACAGGGAACTACACTGAATATTTTTGCAATAACCTATAAGGGGAAATAATCTGAAAAAGAATCGATATTTTTATTGACATCATCTATCAATGACAGATAAAATGTAACCTAAGCAAGGCCGATGGTGAGCGATTCTGACCCTGAAGATTTCAATCATCTAAAGTTTGGGCTCTGCCTATTTCCCAAGGCCCTTAATGGACATACGTGTAGCTGTAGATTAAAAATTCCCCAGTTTGGGGTTCGGGGAGGCACTGATTTTTGAAAAATCCCTGGTGTTCTCCTTACATGCACGGGACCCTTCCTACAGCTAAAACATGCCTGTCACACCTAGAGGATGGTACACCGTTTGATCGGAAAGAGTTTGGAAAAGGCACCTCATCTCCTCATCGCCTGGTTCTCGGGTTCACCCCTCCAGCATCTTTCCTAACAATCTCCTCACTTGGGGATATCAGCACCGTCAACATCCTGTTGCACACAGTTTGGAATTTGTCCAGAGGATGAAGCGGAAGGATGAGAAAAATTTAGAGACAAGTCTTAGGTGTTCGGACAGGCACATGCCACTCTAATTTCCAATCCGAAGGACAAATACTTCAAAGGCTAGAATTGCCCACGGGAACAGAATAGGGCTAGAGGAAATCCCGCTGTTTTGTGTCCAGTTTCCAAAAACACAAGTTGAAAAAATGGAACTCAGGGGCACTAAAATTCATGAAACTGCAGAGTTGAAAATATCTATCGTCGACAAATGTCTTGAGGTAAGTCACAGAAAAGGACTTGTAAGCAGGGGAGAGTGGCAGGAAACAGATTTGAAGAGGTAGAAAGGACTCCACATTAAAGCACAAGAAAAGGGGCTGAACATCACCAAGGATGCAGTTGGCCCAAAAGGGCGTATGCATTTTTTCTGAATATATTCAAGTAAAGTCCACACACACTTTTTATCCAACCAAACAGGTGGGCACTGAAAATTAATACTACAAAATGTATCACTTCACATCAGTCAGAAAGGCCATCCACATAAAGTGTAAACACCAGAAAGGCAGGACAGGGTGAGGAGAAAAGGGAGCCCTGTGAGGCTGATAGTGGAAATGTAATTTGCCAACGGCTACTCTGGAGAAGTGTATTGTGTTTGCTAAAACATCTAAAAGATGAGCTACAGAGCATAGGGCACTGGCACTCATGGGCGTATACTTTGGGAAAAACAAAAATGGACAGAAAACAGGCACGCCAACGTTTACCACCTCTCTGTTAAAAAGGGCCTCCACTCAGATATAACCTAAATGTCCCTGGAAGGATAAAATGGATAAAAGAGATGGGGTACTTATGTAGAGTGGAATATTACTCATCCAGAAATCCATGAAATAAGGCCAGTTGTAACAACTCTGGAGGAGTTACATACGATCATTCTAAGTGACATATGTCAGAAAGAAAAAGACACATATCATAAGATGTCACTTAAAGGTGGAATCAAAAATGGCTACACATGAAATAAACTACAAAACAGAAACATAGTCAAATATGTAGAAAATAGACATAAGGCTGCTAAATGGGAAAGGTGGGGAATGGTGAGGTATTATCCAGGAGGTTGAAATTAGCAAAGATAACATTCCAAGTACCAAATTGAATAACTGACAAGGCCTACACGGTACCTCAAAGAACTGCACTCAGCCCACTCAAGTCAGTGGACAATAATACATATGACTCGTAAGCATCTGAAAAATAATTTATTGTTGTCTCACAGTACATGAATCAAGTGGATGTACAGCAGCACAAAACAGAGCTTTGAAAATCAGCTGTAACCAATATAAAAATAAATTTAAAAATTTTATAAAAACAGTGAGACAGACAAAAATTCTTACAACTTTTGTTGAAGGTCTATGATGTAACATGGATTGAACAAATGCAGACCCACAGCAGGATGATATATAAGGCTGGAAGCTATGCAGGCTAAGAGATGTTAGAGAGGCTGGGTGAGGAAATGCAGACCTTTTAAATTAATAGTACCTGGTACCCATTCCATGGGTCCCAAATCTGCAGGTTCAAGGGAATCTTCTGACAGCGAAAACATGCCTGGGAAACTGAGATGAATGTACACCATATGCTCAGGAAAGGTGTCTAAAATGCACCTCATTTTTGATCTCCTGGTGCTGGGGTTCGCCATTCCAGCCACATTACTAACAATCTCCCCACTTGGAGAATCAGCACCTTTAACCTCCTGTTTCACACAGTTTGCAATTTCTGCAGAGGATAAATGGGAAGAGGGGGAACCAATGAGAGATTAGCTGTAGGAGTTTTGACAGGCACATGTCACTCTAATTTCCCATTAGGAAGAAGAATTAACCAAAGGCTGAGCCTGCCTCCTCAGAACCAGAATAGGGCCAGAAGCAATCAAATTTTTGGCGGCCAGCTCACAAAAAAGCCAGTTGCAAAATGGAGCTCAGGAGCAGACAATTCAAAGACCTGCAAAGATATAAATGATAACCAACGTCCAAAAATATATTCAGGTAAGGCAACGAAGAGGATCTGAATGAGAGGCAGAATTGCAGGAAACAGATTTCAAAAGGTAGATTGTACTCACATTTAAAGCGTATGAAAAGCAGCAGAATTTCTAAAATGATGCAGTTGGGCAAAAGTGTGTATGCGGTTTTTTCGTGAATATCTTCAGGAAAAAAACACATACAGAGTTTTTGGCCAACCAAGCAAGCGGGAAATGCAAATCCGCACAACAAAGAAGTCTCAATGTCCACTGCTCAGAAAGGCCATCCAAAAAATGTGTACAAACCAGAAATGCTGGAGAGGCCATGGAGAACAGGGATCCTAGTCACGATGATGGGTGGGGTATAAATATCCAAGAGCCACTCTGAAGAAGTGTATGCTGTTTCCTAAAACATCTAAAATACAAAGCCCCCAAGCAAAGGGGACTTCAACTCATGGGCATATAACTTGGGAAGACTAAATATCGACAAGACACATGCACCCCAAAGATTAGGGCTGCTCTGCATACAAGAACCTCAACTTCGGTACACCTAAAATATCCCAGGAAAAAGAGAAATGCATAAAGAACTTGTGGTAAATTTGTACAATGGAATATCACTCAGACGTGAAATCAATGTCATAAGGCCAGGAGCAGCATAATGAGTGGATTTAAGTATGATGATTCTAAGTGAAATTAGTCACACAGAAAAAGAACCTTATCATAAGATATCACTTACAGAGGGAATGTCAATATCACATCACATGAACTGAATTAAGAAAGAGAACAGACTCACATTTAGAAAACACTCTTATGCCTTCTTAAGGGGAAAGGAGAGGTGGGGTGATGCATAAAACCAGAGTTTGATATTAGCACAGGTACCATTCCATAAACCAAATACAGAATAGAAAAGACCTACACCTTCCTCAGTGAACGGGACTCAAAACCCCTATTCCCCGCAGAGGAATATATCTGACTAGTAAGAATCTTAAAACCTATGTATTGATATTTCACTGTAAGGGAATCCAGTGTGTCTAGACCGGCATAAACACGTCAGTGAAAATCAGTTCAACCTCATTATAAAAATGAATTTCAAAAACAAAACAAAAAAACAGCGAAATTCTTACACAATTCCTTCAGGGGTTCTGATGATACCTGGAATGAACCTATCTGCAAAGACAGCTGGATGAGACATAAGCCTGGACACTTGGGACTGAGAGGACTGGTGAGATTGGGAGAGAAAATGCATACCCTTTAATGTAGCAATGCATGCCACCATTCCATGGGTCCCAAATCTCCAGGTAGAATGGAATATCACTACAGTTATAACATGTATGGGAAACCTAGAGAATGGACACCCTGTGATGGTGAAATGTTTTTACATGTCTCCTAATTTTTCCTCTCCTTGTGCTCAGTTTGACATTCAAACTGCTTTACTATCAAAATCCCAACTTAGAAGAGCCAGCCCCTATATCCTCCTGGTTTGCAAAGTTTGCTAATTGTGCAGAGGATGAAAGGGAAGAGGGAGAACCAATCAGAGAGTAGATGTAGGCATTTGGACGGGCACATGTCACTCTAAATTCACGTCAGGAAGAAGAATTAACCAAAGCCTCAGCCACCCACAGGGAACAGTATAGCCACGCCTGGAACCAGTATAGGTCGTGAAGCAAAATTGTGGATTTGCGGTCAGCTCCCAAAAATGGGATTTGAAAATTGGAGCTCAGGGGCACAGCAATTCACAAACCTGCAGAGTTATAAAGGATAACTCTCTTCCAAAAATCTGTTGAGGGAAGGCAACAAAGCAGACTTGAAAATGAGGCAGAATGGCACAAAACATATTTCAAGAGGTAAATTGGAATCACCTTTAAAGCACAGGAAAAGCATCACAACTTCGACAATGATGCACTTGGCCAAAAACGGCGTATGCCTTTTCTCCTGAATATATTCAGGAGAAAACGCATATGCCCTTTTTAGCCAATCAAGCAAGCGTGCAATGCAAATCCACACTACAAAGAATTGTCACTTCCCACCGGTCAAAAGGGACATCCGAAAATCTGTAAAAAACAGAAAGGCAAGAGAGAGAAGAGAAGGGCATGAAGCGATATGATCCCAAGGTTCATAGAGTATTGTGATGACAAGCACATGGAGCATTGTGATGACAAGAGTCCCGGACCATTGTGTTGTCAGCGTTCATGGAGCGTTGTGATGACAGGTGACATGGATCATTGTGATGACAGGGATCATGAAGCATTGTGATGAGAAGGTCATGGAGCATTGGGATGAAAATGTTCATGGAGTATTGTGATGACAGGCGTCATGGAGCATTGTGATGACAAGGTACTGGAGCATTGTGAGAAGACCATGGAGCCTTGTGATGACAAGTCTCATGGAACATTCTGATGAAAAGAGGCATGGAGCATTGTGATTACAGGGGTCGAGGAGCATTGTGAGTACAAGGGCAAGGAGCATTGGGATGAGAAGTCCATGGAGCGTCCTGATGACATGCATCATGGAGCTTTGTGATGACAAGGGCATGGAACATTGTGATGAAAAATGCATGGAGCCTTGTCATGACAGGGTTCAAGGAGCATACTGATGACAAGTGTCAGGGAGCATTGTGATGACAAGGGTATTGAGCATTGTGATGACAAAGGTCATGGAGCATTGTGATGATAAGTGTTATGGAACATTTTGATCACAAGGATTTGGAGCATTGTGATGACAGAGGTCATGGAGCATTTTGATTTCATTGTGATGATAATAGCATGAAGCATTATGATGATGGGCACAGTGCATTGTGATGCCAGGGTTCATGGAGCATTGAGATGAAAAGGGGCATGGAGCATTGTGATTACAGGAGTCTTGGCGCATTGTGATGACAAGGGCATGGAGCATCGTGAATGAGAAGGCCATGGAGCATTCTGATGACATGCGTCCTGGAGCTTTGTGATGACAAGGGCATGGAGCATTGTGATAACAGGGGTCTTGGAGCATTGTGATTAGAAGGGTCATGGAGCCTTGTGATGACAAGGCTGTGGAACATTCTGATGGCAGCGGTCATGGAGCATTGTTATGACAGGTGTAATGGAGCATTGTGATGACAAGGGCATGGAGCATTGGTCTGAAATGTTTCATGGATTATTGTGTTGAGAAGGCGTAAGGAGCATTGTGATGACAAGGGCACGGAACACTGTGATACATGGGTCATGGAGGATTGTAATCACAAGCCCAGGGGGCATTGTGAGAAGAATGGCATCGAGCATTGTGATGAAAAGCATCATGGAGCCTGTGATGACAAGGGCATGGAACAAAGTGATGAGAGGGTTCATGGAGCACTGTGATGACAATGGCATGCAGCATTGTGATGCCAAGGGTCATGGAGCTTTGTGATGACAAAGGTCATGGAGAATTCTGATGACAAGGGTGTGGTGCATTCTGTTGTGAAGGGCAGGGAGCATTGTGATGACAGGGTCATGGAGCAATTTGATGAAAACTGTCATGGAACATTTTGATGACAGGGGTTATGGAACATTGTGTTGTCAGGCGTCATGGAACATTTTCATGACAGGGGTTATGGACCATTGTGATTACAGGGGAGTGGGTGTATTGTGATGACTAGTGAGGGAACATTTTGATATCAGTAGTGAGAGAGCATTTTGATAAGACGTGCATGGAGCATTGTGATGACAAGGTTTATGGAGCATTGTGATGAGAAAGTTGTGGAGCATTGTGATGCCAAGTTTTATGCAGGATTCTGATGACAAAGGTAATGGAGCATTGTGATGACAAGGGCTTGGAGCATTGTGATGACAAGGGTCATGGAGCATTGTGATAACAAGGGAATGGAACATTGTGGTGACAACGGCCATTGAGAATTTTGAGGAAAAGTTCGGGAAGCACTGTGATGACAAAGGCATGGAGCTTGCTATGAGAGTGGTTATGGGTCATTGCAATGACAAGTGCATGGAGAATTGTGATGACAAGAGCATGTAACATTGTGTTGAGAACTGTCATGGAGCATTGTGATGACAAGGACGTGGAGAATGGTGATGACAAGGGACATGGAGCATTGTGATAACCAGGGCATGGAGCATTGTGATGGCAAGACCATGGAGCACTGTGATGAGAAGACCATGGATAATTGTGGTGACGAGCATCATGGAGCACTGTAAAGACAAGGGGCTTGGAGCAGTGTGATGACACGTGTCATGGAGCATTGTGATGACAGGTGTCATGGATCATTGTGATGACAAGGGTCATGGAGCATTCTGAAGAAAACTTGTGGAGTATTGTGATGACAAAGCATGTAACTCTGTGATGTTAAGTGTCATGGAAAATAGTGATGCCAAGAATGTGGAGAATTGTGATGACAGGAAACATGGAGCATTCTGATGACCAGGGCATGGAGCATTGTGATGGCAAGTCGGTGGAGCATTGTGATGAGAAGGCCATGGATAACTGTGATAACGAGCGTCATGGAGCACTGTAATTACAAGGGGTATGGAGCATTGTGATGACAGTGGCCATGGAGCATTGCGATGACAAGGGTAATGGAGCATTCTGATGACAAGCTTTTGGAGTGTTGTGATGACAGTGGCATGGAGCATTGTGATGAAAACGGCATCAGGCATTGTGATGAAAAAGGCATGGAGCCTTTTCGTGACAGGTTTCAAGGAGCATTCTATGACAAGTATCAGGGAGCATTGTGATGACAAGTGTATTGAGAGTTGTGATGACAAAGGTCATGGAGCATTGTGATGAAAAGGGCATGGAGTATTGTGATGACAGGCATCATGGAGCATTGTGATGACAAGTGTTATGGAACACTGTGATCACAAGGGTTTGGAGCATTGTGATGACAGAGGACATGGATCATTTTGATTTCAAGGAGCATGGAGCATTGTGATGACAAGGGCATGAAGCAATGTGATCCCAAGGTTCATGGAGGATTGTGATGAAAATGGTAATGGAGTACTGTGATGACAAGCGCATAGAGCATTGTAATGACAAGGTCATGTAGCATTTTGCTGACAAAGGCATGGAGCATTGTGATGACATGTGTTATGGAGCACTGTGATGACAAGCGTCACGGAGCATTGTGAATACAGGGGTCATGGAGCATTGGAATGACAAGGGCATGGATGATTGTAATGACAAGGGTCATGGAGCATTGGGCTGAAAATGTTCATGGAGTATTGTGATGACAGGGGTCATGGAGCATTGTGATGACAGAGGTCATGGAGCATTTTGATTTCATTGTGATGACAATAGCTTGAAGCATTATGATGATGGGCATGGTGCATTGTGATGACAGGATTCATGGAGCATTGAGATGAAAATTGGCATGGAGCATTGTGATTACAGGAGTCTTGGAGCATTGTGATGACAAGGGCATGGAACATTGTGATGAGAAGGCCATGGAACATTCTGATGACATGCGTCATGGAGCTTTGTGATGACAAGGGCATGGAGCATTGTGATTACAGGGGTTTTGGAGCATTGTGATGGCAAGTGTCATGGAGACTTGTGATGACAAGGCCGTGGAAAATTTTGATGACATGGGTCATGGAGCATTGTTATGACAGGGGTAATGGAGCATTGTGATCAGAAGGGCATGGAGCATTCAATTAAAAGTTTTATGGAACATTGCTATGACAAATTTGCGGACTGTTGTGATGAAAAGCACGTTTCACATTGTGATGACAAGGGTCATGAGGCATGGTTCTGACAAAGGCATGGAGCATTGTGATGACAAGGGTCACGGAGCATTGTGATGAATAGTTCAAGGAGCATTGTGGTTACAAATGTCACAGAAACTTGTGATGACGCAGGCATGGACCATTGTGATGACAAACGTTATGCGGCATTGTGATGACTGGAGTCACGGAGCATTGTGATGACAGGGGTCATGGAGCATTGTGATGACAAGGGCATGCAGCATTGTGATGAGAAGGTCATGGAGTATTGTGAAGACAGTTGTCAGGGAGAATTGTGAGGACATATGTCATGTTCCATTGTGATGACAATGGAATGGGGCATTGTGATGCCAAATTTAATGGAGGATTGTGATGACTAATATAATGGAGCATTGTGATGACTAGGGATTGGAGCATTCTGATAACAAGGGCCATTGAGAATTTTCATGACAAGGTCGTGAAGCATTGTGATGACAATTTCCTGGCGTATTGTGATGACAAAACCATGGAGCCTTGTGATGAAATGTCTCATGGAGCATACTGATGAAAAGGGGCATGGAGCATTGAGATTATAGGGGTCTTGGAACATTGTGATGACAAGGGCATGGAGCATTGTGAGGAGAAGGCCAAGGAGCATTCTGATGACATGCGTCATTGAGCTTTGTGATGACAAGGGCATGGAGCATTGTGATTAAAAGGGTCTTGGAGCATCATGATGAAAAGGGCATGGATCATTGTGATGAAAAAGGCATGTAGCCTTGTCATGACAGGTTTCAAGGAGCATACAGACAACAAGTGTCAGGGAGCATGTTGATGACAAGTGTATTGAGCATTGTGAGGACAAAGATCATGGAGCATTGTGATGGGAAGTCCATGGATAATTGTGATGACGAGCGTCATGGCGCATTGTGACGACAGGTGTTATGGAATATTGTGATCACAAGGGTTTCGAGCATTGTTATGACAGAGGTCATGGAGCATTTTGATTTCACTGTGATGACAATAGTATGAAGCATTATGATGATGGGCATGGTGCATTGTGATGACAGTGTTCATGGATCATTGTGATGAAAAGGGGCATGGAGCATTTTGATTACAGGGGTCTTGGAGCATTGTGATGAGAAGGGTCATGGAGCCTTGTGATGAAAAGGCCATGGAACATCGTGATGGCAGGGGTCATGGTATATTGTTATGACAGGTGTAATGGAGCATTGTGATGGCAAGGGAATGGAGCATTTTGATGACAAGGGTGTTGTGCATTGTGATGAGAAGGGCAGGGAGCATTGTGATGACAGGGTCATGGAGCAATGTGACGAAAGAGTCATGGAATATTTTGATGACTGTGGTTATGGAACATTGTGATGTCAGGGGTCATGGACATTTTGATGAAAAAGGTCATGGAGCATTTTGATGACAGGGGTTATGGAACATTGTGATGTCAGGGGTCATCAAACAAGGTGATGACAAGTGCATGTAGCATTGTGATGACAGGCGTCATGGAACACTGTGATGACAGAGGTGAGGGAGTATTGTGACGAATAGTTATGTAACATTGTGACATCAATGGTGAGAGAGCATTTTGATGAGAAGTGCATGGAGCATCTTGATGACAAGTTTTATGGAGCATTGAGATGACAAGATGGTGGAGCACTGTGATGACAAGCGCATGGTGCATTCTGATGACATGTGTCATGCAGCATTTTGCTGACATGCGCATGGAGCATTGTGATGACAAGGGTCATGGAGAATTGTGCTGAGAAAGTCATAGAGCATTGTGATGACAAGGGTCAAAGAGCATTGTGATGAAATGTTCATGGAGCATTGTGTTTAAAATATCACAGAGACTGTTGATGACGAGGGCATGGACCATAGTGATGACAAAGGTCATGAAGTATTGTGATGACTGGAGTCACAGAACATTGTGATGACAGGGGTCATGGAGCATTGTGATAACGTGGGCATGGAGCATTGTGATGATAAGGGCATGGAGCATCGGTCTAATATTTTTCATGGATTATTGCGTTGACAGTTGCACTGTCGCATTGTGATGACATGGGCATGGAGCATTCTGATGACAAGCTTGTGGAGTATTTTGATGACAAGAGAATGGAGCATAGTGATGACAAGATTATGTATCATTATGCTGACAAAGGCTTTGTGATTACAAGGTTCATGGAGCACTGTGATTACAAGTGTCATGAAGTATGGTGATTACACCGGTCAAGGAGCATTGGTATGACAAGGGCATGGAGCATTTTGATGACAAGTGTCCCGGATCATTGTGTTGTCAGGGTTCATGGAACGTTGTGATGACAGTGGTCATGGAGCACTGTGATGACAGGGGTCATGGAACATTGCGATGAGAAGACCATGGATAATTGTGATGTCGAGCGTCATGGAGCACTGTAATGACAAGGGGTATGGAGCATTGTGGTGACAGTGGCCATGGAGCATTGTGATGACAAGGGTCATGGAGCATTCTGATGACAAGCTTGTGGAGTATTGTGATGACAATAGCATGGAGCATTGTGATGAAAAGTGCATGGAACATTGTGATGACAATGACATGGAGCATTGTAATGGCAAGTGTCATGGAGCTTTGTGATGACAAAAGTCATGGAGCATTTTGATGACAAGGGTTATGGAACATTGTGATGTCAGGGGTCATCGAACATTGTGATGATAAGTGCACGTTGCATTGTGATGAAAGGAGTCATGGAACATTGTGATGAGAGGGGTGAGGGAGTATTGTGATGATTAGTGATGTAACATTGTGTTATCAATGGTGAGAGAGCATTTTGATGAGAAGTGCATGGAGCACTGTGATGGCAAGGTTTATGGAGCATTGTGATGACAAGATTGTGGAGCACTGTGATGACAAGCGCATGGAGAATTGTGATGACATTGGACATGGAGCATTGTGCTGACAAGCGCATGGAGCATTGTGATGACAAGGGTCATGGAGCAGTGTGCTGAGAAAGGAATAGAGCATTGTGATGACAAGGGTCAAAGAGCATTTTGATGAAAAGTTCATGAAGCATTGTGCTTAAATATGTCACAGAGACTGTTGATGACGTGGGTATGGACCATTGTGATGACAAAGGTCATGACGCATTGTGATGAGTGGAGTCACGGAGCATTGTGATGACAGGGGTCATGGAGCATTGTGATAACCAGGGCATGGAGCAATGTGATGACAAGGGCATGGAACATTGGTTTAATATGTTTCATGGATTATTGCGATGAGAGTTTTAATAGTGCATTGTGATGACAAGGGTATGGAGCAATGTGATGACCAGGTCATGCAGTATTGTGAAGATAGTTGTAAGGGAGCATTGTGATGACATATGTAATGGCTCATTGTGATGACGATGACATGAAGCATTTTGATGCCAAGTGTCATGGAGGATTCTGATGACAAAAGTAATGGAGCATTGTGATGACAAGGGTAATGCAGCATTCTGATGACAAGCATGTGGAGAATTTTGATGACAAGGGCATGGAGCATTGTGATGAGAAGTACATGCATAATTTTGATGACGAGTGTCATGGGGCATTGTGATGACACGTGTTATGTAATATTGTGATCACAAGTGTTTGGAGCATTGTTATGACAGAGGTCATGGAACATTTTGATTTCATTGTTATGACAATAGCATGAAGCATTATGATGATGAGCAGGGTGCATTGTGATGACAGGGTTCATGGATCATTGAGATGAAAAGGGGCATAGAGCATTGTGATTACAGTTTTCTTGGAGCATTGTGATGAGAAGGGTCATGGAGCCTTGTGATGACAAGGCCATGGAACATCGTGATGGCAAGGGCATGGAGCATTGTGGTTAAAACGGTCACAGAGACTGTTGATGATGAGGGTATGGACCACTGTGATGACAAAGGTCATGAAGCATTGTGATGACTGAAGTCACGGAGCATTGTGATGACAGGGATCATGGAGCATTGTGATAACGAGGGTATGGAGCATGGTGATAACAAGGGCATGGAACATTGGTCTAATAAGTATCATGGATGGTTGCGATGACAGTTGGAATGGCGCATTGTGATGACAAGGGCATGGAGCATTGTGATGACCAGGTCATGCAGTATTATGAAGACAGTTGTCATGGAGCATTGTGATCACATGTGTAATGTCCCGTTGTGATGAGGATGGCATGGAGCATTGTGATGCCAGGTGTCATGGAGGATTCTGATGACAAAGGTAATGCAGCATTGTGATGACAATGGCTTGGAGCATTGTGATGACAAGGGTCAGCGAGCATTGTGCTGACAAGTGCATGGTGAATTGTGATGATAAGGGTCATGGATCATTCTGATGACAAGCTTGTGGAGTACTTTGATGACAATGGCATGGAGCATTGTGATGAAAACGGAATGGGGCTTTGTGATGAAAAAGGCATGGAGCCTTTTCATGACAGGGTTCAAGGAGCATTCTGATGACAAGAGTCAGGGAGCATTGTGATGACAAGTGTATTGAGAATTGTGGTGACAAAGCTCATGGAGCATTGTGATGAAAAGGGCATGGAGTATTGTGATGACAGGCATCATGGAGCGTTGTGATGACAAGTGTTATGGAACATTGTGATCACAAGCTTTTGGAGCACTGTGATGACAGAGGTCATGGATCATTTTGATTTCAAGGAGCATGGAGCATTGTGATGACAAGGGCATGAAGCAATGTGATCCCAAGATTCATGGAGGATTGTGATGACAATGGAAATGGAGTATTGTGATGCCAAGGGTCATGGATCTTTGTGATGACAAAGGTCATTGAGCATTTTGATGGCAAGGGCGTTGTGCATTGTGATGAGTAGGGCAGGGAGCATTCTGATGACTGGGTCATGGAGCAATTTGATGAAATGTGTCATGGAACATTTTGATGACAGGTGTTATGGAACATTGTGATGTCAGGGGTCATCGAACATTGTGATGATAAGTGCATGTAGCATTGTGATGACAGGAGTCATGGAACATTATGATGACAGGGGTGAGGGATTATTGTGACAAATAGTGATGTAGCATTGTGATATCAGTGGTGAGAGAGCATTTTGATGAGAAGTGCATGGAGCACTGTGATGACAAATTTTATGGAGCATTGTGATGACAAGGTTGTGGAGCACTGTGATGACAAGTGCATGGTGCATTGTGATGACATGTGCCATGGAGCAGTGTGCTGACAAGCGCATGGAGCATTGTGATGACAAAGGTCATGGAGCATTGTGCTGAGAAAGGCATAGAGCATTGTGATGACAAGGGTCAAAGAGCATTGTGATGAAAAGTTCTTGGAGCATTGGGGTTAAAAAGGTCACAGAGACTTTTGATGACGAGGGCATGGACCATTGTGATGACAAAGGCCATGAAGCATTGTGATGACTGGAGTCACGGAGCATTGTGATGACAGGGGTCATGGAGCATTGTGATAACAAGGGCATGGAGCATTCTGATGACCAGGGCATGAAACATTGGTCTAATAAGTTTCATGGATTGTTGCGATGACAGTTGGAATGGCGCATTGAGATGACAAGGGCATGGAGCATTGTGATGACCAGGTCATGCACTATTTTAAAGACAGGTGTCAGGTAGCATTGTGATGCTAAGTGTCATGGAGGATTCTGATGACTAAGGTAATGGAGCATTGTGATGACAATGGCTTGGAGCATTGTGATAACAAGGGTCAGGGAGCATTGTGCTGACAAGTGCATTGAGAATTGTGATGACAAGGGTCATGGAGCATTCTGATGACAAGCTTGTGGAGTACTTTGATGACAATGGCATGGAGCACTGTGATGAAAACGGAATGGGGCTTTGTGATGAAAAAGGCATGGAGCCTTTTCGTGACAGGGTTCAAGGAGCATTCTGATGACAAGAGTCAGGGAGCATTGTGATGACAAGTGTATTGAGAATTGTGGTGACAAAGCTCATGGAGCATTGTGATGAAAAGGGCATGGAGTATTGTGATGACAGGCAACATGGAGCGTTGTGAGGACAATTGTTATGGAACATTGTGATCACAAGCTTTTGGAGCACTGTGATGACAGAGGTCATGGATCATTTTGATTTCAAGGAGCATGGAGCATTGTGATGACAAGGGCATGAAGCAATGTGATCCCAAGATTCATGGAGGATTGTGATGACAATGGAAATGGAGTATTGTGATGACAAGCGCATAGAGCATTGTAATGACAATGTCATGTAGCATTTTGCTGACAAAGGCATGGAGCATTGTGATGACATGTGTCATGGAGCACTGTGATGAGAAGCGTCAAGGAGCATTGTGAATACAGGGGTCATGGAGCATTGGGATGACAAGGGTCATGGAGCACTGGCCTGAAAATATTCATGGAGTGTTTTGATAACAGGGGTCATTGAGCATTGTGATGACTAGGGAATGGAGCATTGTGATGACAAGAGTCCCTAATCATTGTGTTGTCAGGTGTCATGGAGTGTTGTGATGACTGTGTTCATGGAGCATTGTGATGATATTGAACATGGAGCATTGTGATGAGAAGGTCGTGGATCATTAGGCTGAAAATGTTCATGGATTTTTGTGATGACAGTGTTAATGGAGCATTGTGATGACAAGGGAATGGAGCATGGTGATGTCAAGGTCCTGGAGCATTGTGATGAGAAGACCATGGAGACTTGTGATGGCAAGTCTCATGGAGCATTCTGATGAAAAGGGGCATGGAGCATTCTGATTACAGGGGTCTTGAAGCATTGTGATGACTAGGGTATAGAGCATTGTGATGAGAAGGCCATGGAGCATTGGTCTGACAAGTTTCATAGATTATTGTGATGACAGTGGGCATGGTGCATTGTGATGACAAAGGCATGGAGCACTGTGATGAGAAGCTCATGGAGTATTGTGAAGACAGATGTCAAAGAGCATTGTGATGACATATGTCTTGGTCGATTGCAATGACAATGGCATGGAGCATTGGGATGCCAAATGTAATGGAGAATGGTGATGACAAATATAATGGAGCATTGTGATGATTAGGGCTTCGAGCATTATGATGACAAGGGCCATTGAAAATTTTCATGACAACGTCGAGAAGCATTGTGATGACAAGGTCCTGGAGCATTGTGATGACAAAACCATGGAGCCTTGTGATGACAAGTCTCATGGAGCATACTGATGAAAAGGGGCATGGAGCATTGTGATTACAGGTGTCTTGGAACATTGTGATGACAAGGGCATGGATCATTGTGAGGAGAAGACCAAGGAGCATTCTGATGGCATGCGTCATTGAGCTTTGTGATGACAAGTGCGTGGAGCATTGTGATTACATGGGTCTTGGAACATTGTGATGAAAAGGTCATGGATCATTGTGATGAAAAAGGCATGGAGCCTTGTCATGACAGGGTTCAAGGAGCATACAGACAAAAAGTGTCAGGGAGCATTTTGATGACAATTGTATTGAGCATTGTGATGACAAAGGTCATGGAGCATTGTGATGAGAAGACCATGGATAATTGTGATGACGAGCTTCATGGGGCATTGTGATGACACGTGTTATGGAATATTGTGATCACAAGTGTTTGGAGCATTGTTATGACAGAGGTCATGGAATATTTTGATTTCATTGTTATGAAAATAGCATGAAGCATTGTGATGATGGGCATGGTGCATTGTGATGACAGGGTTCATGGATCATTGAGATGAAAAGGGGCATAGAGCATTGGGATTACAGTGTTCTTGGAGCATTGTGATTAGAAGGGTCATGGAGCCTTGTGATGACAAGGCCATGGAACATCGTGATGGCAGGTGTCATGGAGCATTGTTATGACAGGTGTAATGGAGAACTGTGATGGCAAGGGCATGGAGCATTGTGATGAGAAGGCCAAGGAGCATTCTGATGACATGTGTCATGGATCTATGTGAAGACAAGGGCATGGAGCAATGTGATGAGAGCGTTCATGGAGCATTGTGATGACAATGACATGGAGCATTGTGATGCCAAGTGTCATGGATCATTGTGATGACAAATGTCATGGAGCATTTTGATGGCAAGAGCTTTGTGCATTGTGATGAGAAGGGCAGGGAGCATTGTGATGACAGGGTCATAGAGCAATTTGATGAAAAGTGGCATGGAACATTTTGATGATAGGTGTTATGGAACATTGTGATTTCAGAGGTCATCGAACATTATGATGATAAGTGCATGTAGCATTGTGATGACAGGAGTCATGGAACATTGTGATGACAGGGGTGAGGGAGTATTGAGACAAATAGTGATGTAGCATTGTGATATCAGTGGTGAGAGAGCATTTTGATGAGAAGTGCATGGAGCATTGTGATGACAAATTTTATGGAGCATTGTGAAGACAATGTTGTGGATCACTGTGATGACAAGTGCATGGTGCATTGTAATGACATGTGTCATGGAGCATTGTGCTGACAAGCGAATGGAGCATTGTGATGACAAGGGTCATGGAGCATTGTGCTGAGCAAGTCATAGAGCATTGTGATGACAAGGGTCAAAGAGCATTGTGATGAAAAGTTCATGGAGCATTGTGGCTAAAAAGGTCACAGGGACTGTCGATGACGAGGGCATGGACCATTGTGTTGACAAAGGTCATGAAGCATTGTGATGACTGGAGTCACGCAGCATTGTGATGACAGGGGTCATGGAGCATTGTGATAACAAGGGCATGGAGCATTGTGATGACAAGTACATGGAACATTGGTCTAATAAGCTTCATGGAGTATTGCGATGACAGTTGGAATGGCACACTGTGATGACAAGGACATGGAGCATTGTGATGAGTAGGTCATGCGTATGGTGAAGACAGGTGTCAGGGAGTACTGTGATCACATATGTAATGGCCCATTGTGATGAGGATGGCATGGAGCATTGTGCTGCCAAGTGACAGGGAGGATTCTGATGAAAAAGGTAATGGAGCATTGTGATGACAATTGCTTGGAGCATTGTGATGACAAGGGTCAGGGAGAATTGTGCTGACAAGTGCATGGAGAATTGTGATGACAAGTGTCATGGAGCATTCTGATGACAAGCTTGTGGAGTATTTTGATGACAATGGCATGGAGCATTGTGAGGAAAACGGCATGGGGCATTGTGATGAAAAAGGCATGGAGCCTTTTCGTGAGAGGGTTAAAGGAGCATTCTGATGACAAGTGTCAGGGAGCATTGTGATGACAAGTGTATTGAGAATTGTGGTGACAAAGGTCATGGAGCATTGTGATGAAAAGGGCATGGATTATTGTGATGACAGGCATCATGGAGCGTTGTGAGGACAAGTGTTATGGAACATTGTGATCACAAGGGTTTGGAGCATTGTGATGACAGAGGTCATGGATCATTTTGATTTCAAGGGCATGGAGCATTGTGATGACAAGGGCATGAAGCAATGTGATCCCCCAATTCATGGAGGATTGTGATGACAATGCAAGTCGAGTATTGTAATGACAAGCGCATAGAGGATTGTAATGACAAGGTCATGTAGCATTTTGCTGACAAAGTCATGGAGCATTGTGATGACATGTGTCATGGAGCATTGTGCTGACAAGCGCATGGAGCATTGTGATGAGAAAGCCATGGAGCATTCTGATGACATGCGTCATGGCGTTTTGTGATGAAAAGGGCATGGAGCATTGTGATTACAGGGACCTTGGAGGACTGTGATGAAATGATCATGGATCATTGTGATGAAAAATGCATGGATCCTTGTCATGACAGGGTTCAAGGAGCATACTGACGACAAGTGTCAGGGATCATTGTGATGACAAGTGTATTGAGCATTGTGATGACAAAGATCATGGAGCATTGTGATGAGAAGACCATGTATCATTGTGATGATGAGCGTCATGGGGTGTTGTGATGATACGTGTTATGCAACATTGTGATCACTAGGGTTTGGAGCATTATGATGACAGAGGTCATGCAGAATATTGATTTCATTGTGATGACAATAGCCTGAAGCATTATGATGATGGGCATGGTGCATTGTGATGACAGGGTTCATGGAGCACTGAGATGAAAAGTGGCATGGAGCATTGTGATTACAAGGGTCTTGGAGCATTGTGATGACAGATTTCAAGGAGCATTGAGATGAAAAGTGGCATGGAGCATTGTGATTACAATGGTCTTGGAGCATTGTGATGACAAGGGCATAGAGCATTGTGAAGAGAAGGCCATGGAACATTCTGATGACATGCGTCATGGGGCTTTGTGATGACAAGGGCATGGAGCATTGTGATTTCAGGGGTCTTGAGCATTGTAATGAAAAATATCATGGAACTTTGTGATGACTAGGCCGTGGAACATTGTGATGGCAGGTGTCATGGTGCATTCTTATGACAGGGGTAATTAAGCATTGTGATGAGAAGGGTATGGAACTTTGGTCTGAAATGTTTCATGGATTATTGTGATGAGAGTGGGCATGGAGCATTGTGATGACAAGGGCCCGGAACACTGTGATACATGGGTCATGCAGGACTGTAATGACAAGGGCATGGAGCACTGTGATGAGAAGGACATCGAGCATTGTGATGACAACTGTCATGGAGCTTTGTGATGACTAGGACATGGAGCAATGTGATGAGAGGGTTCATGGAGCATTGTGATGACAATGACATGGAGCATTGTGATGCCAAGGGTCATGGAGCTTTGTGATGACAAAGGTCATGGAGCATTTTGATGACCAGTGTGTGGTGCATTGTTATGAGTAGGGCAGGGAGCATTTTGATGACAGGGTCATGCAGCAATTTGATGAAAAGTGCAATGGAACACTTTGATGACAGGGGTTATAGAACATTGTGATGCCAGGGGTCATAGAGCTTTGGGATGAAATTGGTCATGGAGCATTTTGATGACAGGGGTTATGGAACATTGTGATGTCAGGGGTCATGGAACATTGTGCTGATAAGGGGATGTAGCATTGTGATGACAGGGGTCATGGAACATTGTGATAACAGGGGTGAGGGAGGATTGTGATGACAAGTGATGGAACATTGTGATATCTCATGTGAGAGAGCATTTGGATGAGAAGTGCATGGAGCATTGTGATTACAAGGTTTATGGAGCATAGCGATGACAAGGTTGTGGATCATTGTGATGAAAAGCACATGGCACATTGTGATGACAAGGGTCATGGAGCATTGTTCTGAAAAAGGCATGGAGCATTGTGATGACAAGGGTCACGGAGAATTGTGATGAAAAGTTCATGGAGCATTGTGGTTACAAAGGTCACAGAGCCTTGCGATGACGCAGGCATGGACCGTTGTGATGACAAACGTTATGAAGCATTGTGATGACTGGAGTCACGGCGCATTGTGATGACAAGTGTCATGGAGCATTGTGATGACAAGGGCATGGAACATTGTGATGACAGGGGCATGGAGCATTGGTCTGACAAGTTTAATAGATTATTGTGATGACATTGGACATGGTGCATTGTGATGACAAGGGCATGGAGCATTGTGATGACAAAGGCATGGAGTATTGTGAAAACAGGTGTAAGGGGGCATTGTGATGACATATGTCATGGTCAATTTCAAAGACAATGGCATGGAGTATTGTGATGCCAAATGTCATGGTCCATTGCGATGACAGGGGCATGAAGCATTGTTATTACATGGGTCTTGGAGCATTGTGATGACAAAGGTCATGGAGCATTGTGATGAGAAATCCATGGAGCCTTCTGATGACATGTCATATGGAGCATTCTGATGAAAAGGGGCATGGAGCATTCTGATTACAGGGGTCTTGGAACATTGTGATAACAAGGGCAAGGAGCATTGGTCTAATAAGTTTCATGGATTATTGTGATGAGAGTTGGAATGGCACATTGTGATGACAAGGGCATGGAGCATTGTGATGACCAGGTTATGCAGTATTGTGAAGAGAGGTGTCAGGGAGCATTGTGATGACATATGTAATGGCCCATTGTGATGACAATGGCATGGAGCATTGTGATGCCAAGTGTCATGGAGGATTCTGATGACAAAGGTAATGGAGCATTGTGATGACAATGGCTTGGAGCATTGTGATGATAAGGGTCAGGGAGCATTTTGCTGACAAGTGCACGGAGAATTGTGATGACAAGCGTCATGGAGCATTCTGATGACAAGTTTGTGGAGTATTTTGATGACAATGGCATGGAGCACTGGGATGAAAACGGCATGTGGATTTGTGATGAAAATGGCATGGAGCCTTTTCGTGACACAGTTCAAGGAGCATTCTGACGACAAGTGTCAGGGAGCATTTTGATGACAATTGTATGGAGAATTGTGATGACAAAGTTCATGGAGCATTGTGATGAAAAGGGCATGGAGTATTGTGATGACAGGCATCATGGAGCGTTGTGAGGACAAGTGTTATTGAACATTTTGATCACAAGGGTTTGGAGCATTGTGATGACAGAGGTCATGGATCATTTTGATTTCAAGGAGCATGGAGCATTTTGATGACAAGGGCCTGAAGCAATGTGATCCCAAGGTTCCTGGAGGATTGTGATGACAATGGTAATGGAGTATTGTGATGACATGCGCATAGAGCATTGTAATGACAAGGTCATGTAGCATTTTGCTGACAAAGGCATGGAGCACTGTGATGACAGATGTCATGGAGCACTGTGATAACAAGCGTCATGGAACATTGGGATGACAAGTGCATGGATCATTGTGATGACAAGGGTCATGGAGCACTGGGCTGAAAATGTACATGGAGTATTGTGATGACAGGGGTCATGGAGCATTGTGATGACAAGGTCATGGAGCATTGTTATGACAGGGGCATGGAGCATTGGTCTTACAAGTTTCATAGATTATTGTGATGACAGTGGACATGGTGCATTGTGATGACCAGGGCATGGAGCATTGTGATGACAAGGGCATGGAGTATTGTGAAGACAGGTGTCAGGGGGCATTGTGATGAAATATGTCATGGTCCATTGCGATGACAATAGCATGGAGCATAGTGATGCCAAATGCAAGGGAGGATTCTGATGACAAATATAATGGAGCACTGTGATGACTAGGGCTTGGAGCATTTTGAAGACAAGGGCCATTGAGAATTTTCATGACAATGTCGTGAACCATTGTGATGACAAGGTCCTGAAGCATTGTGATGAGAAAACCATGGAGCCTTGCGATGACAAGTCTCATGGAGCATACTGATGAAAAGGGGCATGGGGCATTCTGATTACAGGGGTCTTAAACATTGTGATAACAAGAGCATGGAGCAATGTGATTACAAGGGCATGGAGCATTCGTCTAATAAGTTTCATGGATTATTGTGATGACAGTTGGAATGGCGCATTATGAAGACAAGAGCATGGAGCATTGTGATGACCAGATCATGCAGTATTGTGAAGAGAGGTGTCAGGGAGCATTGTGATTACATATGTAATGGTCCATTGTGATGACAATGGCTTGGATCATTGTGATTCCAAGTGTCATGGAGGATTCTAATGACAAAGGTAATGGAGCATTGTGATGACAATGGCTTGGATCATTGTGATGACAAGGGTCAGGGAGCATTGTGCTGACAAGTGCATGGAGAATTGTGATGACAAGGGTCATGGAGCATTCTTATGACAAACTTGTGTAGTATTTTGATGACAATGGCATGGAGCTTTGGGATGAAAACAGCATGGGGCTTTGTGATGAAAAAGGCATGGAACCTTTTCGTCACAGGGTTCAAGGTGCATTCTGACGACAAGTGTCAGGGAGCATTGTGATGACAAGTGTATTGAGAATTGTGATGACAAAGGTCATGGAGCATTGTGATGAGAAGACCATGGATAATTGTGATGATGAGCGTCATGGGGTGTTGTGATGATAAGTGTTTTGCAACATTGTGATCACCAGGGTTTGGAGCATTGTGATGACAGAGGTCATGGAGCATTTTGATTTCACTGTGATGACAATAGCCTGAAGCATTATGATGATGGGCATGGTGCATTGTTATGACAGTGTTCATGGAGCATTGAGATGAAAAGGGGCATGGAGCATTGTGATTACAGGGGTCTTGGAGCATTGTGATGACAAGGGCATGGAGCATTGTGATGAGAAGTGCATGGAACATTCTGATGATATGCATCATGGAGCTTTGTGATGACAAGGGCAAGGAGCATTATGATTACAGTGGTCTTTGAGCACTGTGATGAAAAGGGCATGGATCATTGTGATGAAAAAGCCATGGAGCCTTGTCATGACAGAGTTCATGGAGCATACTGACGACAGGTGTCAGGGAGCATTGTGATGAAAAGAGTATTGAGAATTGTGATGACAAAGGTCATGGAGCCTTGTGATGAGAAGACCATGGATAATAGTGATGATTAGCGTCATGGGGTTTTGTGATGATAAGTGTTATGCAACATTGTGATCACCAGGGTTTGGAGCATTGTGATGACAGAGGTCATGGAGCATTTTGATTTCACTGTGATGACAATAGCCTGAAGCATTATGATGATGGGCATGGTTCATTGTGATGACAGGGTTCATGGAGCATTGTGATGAAAAGGGGCATGGATCATTGTGATTACAGGAGTTTGGAGCATTGTGATGAGAAGGGTCATGGAGCCTTGTGATGACAGGGGTCATGGAGCATTGTGATGACCAGGGAATGGAGCATGGTGATGACAAGGTCTTGGAGCATTGTGATGAGATGACCATGGAGACTTGTGATGACAAGTCTCATGGAGCATTCTGATGAAAAGGGGCATGGAGCATTGTGATTACGAGGGTATGGAGCATTGTGATGACAAGGGCATGGAGCATTGTGAGGAGAAGGCCATGGAACATTCTGATGACATGTGTCATGGAGCTTTGTGATGACAAGGGCATGGAGCATTGTGATTACATGGCTCTTGGAGCATTGTGATGACAATGGTCATGGAGCCTTGTGATCACAAGGCCGTGGAACATTGTGATGGCAGGGGGCATGGAGCATTGTTGATAGAGGTAATGGAGCATTGTGATGAGAAGGGCATTGAGCATTGGTCTGAAATGTTTCATGGATTATTTTGATGAGAGTGGGCATGGAGCATTGTGATGACAAGGGCACGGTACACTGTGATACATGGGTCATGGAGGATTGTAATGACAAGGACATGGAGCATTATGATGAGAAGGGCATCGAGCATTGTGATGACAAGTGTCATGGAGATTTGTGATGACAAGGGCATGGAGCAATGTGAAGAGAGGTTTCATGGAGCATTGTGATGACAATGACATGGAGCATTGTGATGACAAGGGCACGGTACACTGTGATACATGGGTCATGGAGGATTGTAATGACAAGGACATGGAGCATTATGATGAGAAGGGCATCGAGCATTGTGATGACAAGTGTCATGGAGATTTGTGATGACAAGGGCATGGAGCAATGTGAAGAGAGGTTTCATGTAGCATTGTGATGACAATGACATGGAGCATTGTGATGCCAAGGGTCATGGAGCTTTGTGATGACAAAGGTCATGGAGCATTTTGATGACCAACGTGTGGTGCATTGTTATGAGTAGGGCAGGGAGCATTTTGATTACAGGGTCATGCAGCAATTTGATGAAAAGTGCAATGGAACATTTTGATGACAGTGGTTATAGAACACTGTGATTCCAGGGGTCATGGAGCTTTGGGATGAAAAGGGTCATGGAGCATTTTGATGACAGTGGTTATGGAACATTGTGATGTCAGGGGTCATGGAACATTGTGCTGATAAGGGGATGTAGCATTGTGATAACAGAGGTCATGGAACATTGTGATAACAGGGTTGAGGGAGGAATGTGATGACTAGTGATGGAACATTGTGATATCTCATGTGAGAGAGCATTTGGATGAGAAGTGCATGGAGCATTGTGATTGCAGGGGTCTTGAAGCATTGCGATGAAAAGGCATGGATCATTGTGATGATAAAGGCATGGAGCCTTGTCATGACAGGGTTCATGGAGCATACTGACGACAAGTGTCAGGGAGCATTGTGATGAAAAGTGTATTGAGCATCGTGATGACAAAGATCATGGAGCATTGTGATGATAAGACCATGGATAATTGTGATGATGAGCGTCATGGGGTGCTGTGATGATAAGTTTTATGGAACATTGTGATCACAAGGGTTTGTAGCATTATGATGTCAGAGGTCATGGAGAATATTAATTTCATTGTGATGACAATAGACTGAAGTATTATGATGATGGGCATCATGCACTGTGATGACAGGGTTCAGGGAGCATTGAGATGAAAAGGGGCATGGAGCATTGTGATGACCAGGGTCATGGAGCATTGTGCTGAGAAAGGCATAGAGCATTGTGATGACAAGGGTCAAAGAGCATTGTGATGAAAAGTTCATGGAGCATTGGGGTTAAAAAGGTCACAGAGACTGTTGATGGTGAGGGCATGGACCACTGTGATGACAAAGTTCATGAAGCATTGTGATGACTGGAGTAACGGAGCATTGTGATGACAGGGGTCATGGAGCATTGTGATAACAAGGGCATGGAGCATTGTGATGACAAGGGCATGGAACATTGGTCTAATAACTTTCATGGTTTGTTGCGATGACAGTTGGAATGGCCTATTGTGATAACAAGGGCATGGAGCATTGTGATGACCAGGTCATGCAGTATTGTGAACATAAGTGTCAGGGAGCATTGTGATGACATATGTAATGGCCCATTGTGATGACAATGGCATGTAGCACTGTGATGCCAAGTGTCATGGAGGATTCTGATGAGAAAGGTAATGGAGCATTGTGATGACAAGGGTCCGGGAGCATTCTGATGACAAGCTTGTGGAGTATTTTGATGACAATGGTATGGAACATTGTGATGAAAATGGCATGGGGCATTGTGATGAAAAAAGCATGGAGCCTTTTCGTGATGGGTTTCAAGGAGCATTCTGATGACAAGTGTCAGGGAGCATTGTGATCACAAGTGTATTGAGAATTGTGATGACAAAGGTCATGGAGCATTGTGATGAAAAGGGCATGGAGTATTGTGATGACAGGCATCATGGAGCGTTGTGATGACAAGTGTTATGGAACAATGTGATCACAAGGGTTTGGAGCATTGTGATGACAGAGGTCATGGATCATTTTGATTTCAAGGAGCATGGAGCATTGTGATGACAAGGGCATGAAGCAATGTGATCCCAAGGTTGATGGAGGATTGTGATGACAATGGAAATGGAGTATTGTGATGACAAGCGCATAGAGGATTGTAATGACAAGGTCATTTAGCATTTTGCTGACAAGGACATGGAGCATTGTGATGACAATGGCATGGAGCATTGTGATGCCAAGTGTCATGGGGGATTCTGATGACAATGGTAATGGAGCATTGTGATGACAATGGCTTGGAGCATTGTGATGACAAGGGTCAGGGAGCATTGTGCTGACAAGTGCATGGAGAATTGTGATGACAAGGGTCATGGAGCATTCTGATAACAAGCCTGTGGTGTATTTTGATGACAATGACATGCAGCATTGGGATGAAAACGGCATGTGGCTTTGTGATGAAAAACACATGGAGCCTTTTTGTGACAGGGTTCAAGGAGCATTCTGACGACAAGTGTCAGCGAGCATTGTGATGACAAGTTTATTGAGAATTTTGATGACAAAGGTCATGGAGCCTTGTGATGAGACGACCATGGATCATTGTGATGATGAGTGTCATGGGGTGTTGTGATGATAAGAGTTATGCAACATTGTGATCACCAGGATTTTGAGCATTGTGATGACAGAGGTCATGGAGCATTTTGATTTGATTGTGATGACAATTGCCTGAAGCATTATGATGATGGGCATTGTTCATTGTGCTGACAGGGTTCATAGGAGCATTGAGATGAAAAGGGGCATGGAGCATTGTGATTACAGGTGTCTTAGTGCTTTGTGATGACAAGAGCAGGGAGCATTGTGATGAGAAGTCCATGGAACATTCTGATGACATGCGTCATGGAGCTTTGGATGGCAAGGGCATGGAGCATTGTGATTACAGGGGTCTTGGAGCATTGTGATGAAAAGGGCATGGATCATTGTGATGAAAAAGGCATGGAGCCTTGTCATGACATGGTTCATGGAGCATATTGACGACAAGTGTCAGGGAGCACTGTGATGAAAAGTGTATTGAGAATTGTGATGACAAAGGTCATGGAGAATTGTGATGAAAAGTGTATGGAATATTGTGATGACAGGCATCTTGGAGCGTTGTGAGGACAAGTGTTATGGAACATTGTGATCACAAGGGTTTGGAGCATTGTGATGACAGAGGTCATGGATCATTTTGATTTCAAGGAGCATGGAGCATTGTGATGACAAGGGCATTAAGCAATGTGATCCTAAGGTTCATGGAGGATTGTGATGACAATGGAAATGGAGTATTGTGATGACAAGCGCATAGAGAATTATAATGACAAGGTCATGTAGCATTTTGCTGACAAAGGCATGGAGCATTGTGATGACAGGTGTCATGGAGCACTGTGATGACAAGCGTCACGGAGCACTGTGAATACAGGGGTCATGGAACATTGGGATGACAAGGGCATGGATCATTGTGATGACAAGGGTCATGGAGCATTGGGCTGAAAATGTTCATGGAGTATTGTGATGACAGGGGTCATGGAGCATTGTGATTACAGGGGTCTTGGAGCCTTGTGATGACAAGAGTCCCGGATCATTGTGTTGTCAGGTGTCATGGAGTGTTGTGATGACAGTGGTCATGGAGCATTGTGATGATATTGGTCATGGAGCATTGTGATGAGAAGGTCATGGAGCATTGGGCTGAAAATGTTCATGGAGTATTGTGATGACAGAAGTCATGGAGCATTGTGATGACAAGGGAATGGAGCATGGTGATGACAAGGTCTTGGAGCATTGTGATGAGTTGACCATGGAGACTTGTGATGACAAATATCATGGAGCCTTCTGATGAAAAGGGGCATGGAGCATTGTGATTACGAGTGTCTTGGAGCATTGTGATGACAAGGGCATGGAGCATTGTGAGGAGAAGGCCATGGAACATTCTGATGACATGTGTCATGGAGCTCTGTGATGACAAGTGCATGGAGCATTGTGATTACATGGGTCTTGGAGCATTGTGATGACAATGGTCATTTAGTCTTGTGATCACAAGGCCGTGGAACATTGTTATGGCAGGGGTCATGGAGCATTGTTGACAGAGGTAATGGAGCATTGTGATGAGAAGGACATTGAGCATTGTTCTGAAATGTTTCATGGATTATTGTGATGACAGTGGGCATGGCGCATTTTGATGACAAGAGCATGGTACACTGTGATACATGGATGATGGAGGATTGTAATGACAAGGACATGGATCATTGTGATGAGAAGGGCATCGAGCATTGTGATGACAAGTGTCATGGAGCTTTGTGATGACAAGTGCATGGAGCAATGTGATGAGAGGGTTCATGGAGCATTGTGATGTCCATGGCATGGAGCATTGTGATGCCAAGTGTCATGGAGCTTAGTGATGACCATGGTCATGGAGCATTTTGATGACAAGTGTGTGGTGCATTGTGATGAGAAGGGCAGGGAGCATTTTGATGACAGGTTCATGCAGCAATTTGATGAAAAGTGTAATGTAATATTTTGATGACAGGGGTTATAGAACATTGTGATGCCAGGGGTCATAGAGCTTTGGGATGAAAATGGTCATGGAGCATTTTGATGACAGGCGTTATGGAACATTGTGATGTCAGGGGTCATGGAAAATTGTGCTGATAAGGGGATGTAGCATTGTGATGACAGGGGTCATGGAACATTGTGATAACAGGGGTGAGGGAGGATTGTGATGACAAGTGATGGAACATTGTGATATCTCATGTGAGAGAGCATTTGGATGAGAAGTGCATGGAGCATTGTGATTACAAGGTTTATGGAGCATAGCGATGACAAGGTTGTGGATCATTGTGATGAAAAACACATGGCACATTGTGATGACAAGGGTCATGGAGAATTGTTCTGAAAAAGGCATGGAGCATTGTGATGACAAGGGTCACGGAGAATTGTGATGAAAAGTTCATGGAGCATTGTGGTTACAAAGGTCACAGAGCCTTGCGATGACGCAGGCATGGACCGTTGTGATGACAAACGTTATGAAGCATTGTGATGACTGGAGTCACGGAGCATTGTGATGACAAGGGTCATGGAGCATTGTGATGACAAGGGCATGGAACATTGTGATGACAGGGGCATGGAGCATTGGTCTCACAAGTTTAATAGATTATTGTGATGACATTGGACATGGTGCATTGTGATGACAAGGGCATGGAGCACTGTGATGACAAGGGCAAGGAGTATTGTGAAAACAGGTGTAAGGGGGCATTGTGATGACATATGTCATGGTCAATTTCAAAGACAATGGCATGGAGCATTGTGATGCCAAATGTCATGGTCCATTGCGATGACAGGGGCATGAAGCATTGTGATTACATGGGTCTTGGAGCATTGTGATGACAAAGGTCATGGAGCATTGTGATGAGAAATCCATGGAGCCTTCTGATGACATGTCTCATGGAGCATTCTGATGAAATGGGGCATGGAGCATTCTGATTACAGGGGTCTTGGAACATTGTGATAACAAGGGCAAGGAGCATTGGTCTAATAAGTTTCATGGATTATTGTGATGAGAGTTGGAATGGCACATTGTGATGACAAGGGCATGGAGCATTGTGATGACCAGGTTATGCAGTATTGTGAAGAGAGGTGTCAGGGAGCATTGTGATGACATATGTAATGGCCCATTGTGATGACAATGGCATGGAGCATTGTGATGCCAAGTGTCATGGAGGATTCTGATGACAAAGGTAATGGAGCATTGTGATGACAATGGCTTGGAGCATTGTGATGATAAGGGTCAGGGAGCATCTTGCTGACAAGTGCACGGAGAATTGTGATGACAAGCGTCATGGAGCATTCTGATGAAAAGCTTGTGGAGTATTTTGATGACAATGGCATGGAGCACTGGGATGAAAACGGCATGTGGATTTGTGATGAAAATGGCATGGAGCCTTTTCGTGACACAGTTCAAGGAGCATTCTGACGACAAGTGTCAGGGAGCATTTTGATGACAAGTGTATGGAGAATTGTGATGACAAAGTTCATGGAGCATTGTGATGAAAAGGGCATGGAGAATTGTGATGACAGGCATCATGGAGCGTTGTGAGGACAAGTGTTATTGAACATTCTGATCACAAGGGTTTGGAGCATTGTGATTACAGAAGTCATGGATCATTTTGATTTCAAGGAGCATGGAGCATTTTGATGACAAGGGCCTGAAGCAATGTGATCCCAAGGTTCCTGGAGGATTGTGATGACAATGGTAATGGAGTATTGTGATGGCATGCGCATAGAGCATTGTAATGACAAGGTCATGTAGCATTTTGCTGACAAAGGCATGGAGCATTGTGATGACAGATGTCATGGAGCACTGTGATTACAAGCGTCATGGAACATTGGGATGACAAGTGCATGGATCATTGTGATGACAAGGGTCATGGAGCACTGGGCTGAAAATGTTCATGGAGTATTGTGATGACAGGGGTCATGGAGAATAGTTATGACAGGGGCATGGAGCATTGGTCTGACAAGTTTCATAGATTATTGTGATGACAGTGGACATGGTGCATTGTGATGACATGCGCATAGAGCATTGTGATGACAAGGGCATGGAGTATTGTGAAGACAGGTATCAGGGGGCATTGTGATGAAATATGTCATGGTCCATTGCGATGACAATAGCATGGAGCATAGTGATGCCAAATGCAAGGGAGGATTGTGATGACAAATATAATGGAGCACTGTGATGACTAGGGCATGGAGCATTATGAAGACAAGGGCCATTGAGAATTTTCATGGCAATGTCGTGAACCATTGTGATGACAAGGTCCTGGAGCATTGTGATGAGAAAACCATGGAGCCTTGCGCTGACAAGTCTCATGGAGCATACTGATGAAAAGGGGCATGGGGCATTCTGATTACAGGGGTCTTGGAACATTGTGATAACAAGAGCATGGAGCAATGTGATGACAAGGGCATGGAGCATTGGTCTAATAAGTTTCATGGATTATTGTGATGACAGTTGGAATGGCACATTATGAAGACAGGAGCATGGAGCATTCTGATGACCAGTTCATACAGTATTGTGAAGAGAGGTGTCAGGGAGCATTGTGATTACATATGTAATGGCCCATTGTGATGACAATGGCTTGGAGCATTGTGAAGAGAGGTTTCATGGAGCATTGTGATGACAATGACATGGAGCATTGTGATGCCAATGGTCATGGAGCTTTGTGATGACAAATGTAATGGAGCATTTTGATGACCAGCGTGTGGTGCATTGTTATGAGTAGGGCAGGGAGCATTTTGATGACAGGGTCATGCAGCAATTTGAAGAAAAGTGCAATGGAACATTTTGATGACAGTGGTTATAGAACACTGTGATTCCAGGGGTCATGGAGCTTAGGGATGAAAAGGGTCATGGAGCATTTTGATGACAGTGGTTATGGAACATTGTGATGTCAGGGGTCATGGAACATTGTGCTGATAAGGGGATGTAGCATTGTGATAACAGGGTTCATGGAACATTGTGATAACAGGGTTGAGGGAGGAATGTGATGACTAGTGATGGAACATTGTGATATCTCATGTGAGAGAGCATTTGGATGAGAAGTGCATGGAGAATTGTGATTGCAGGGGTCTTGGAGCATTGCGATGAAAAGGCATGGATCATTGTGATGATAAAGGCATGGAGCCTTGTCATGACAGGGTTCATGGAGCATACTGATGACAAGTGTCAGGGAGCATTGTGATGAAAAGTGTATTGAGCATCGTGATGACAAAGATCATGGAGCATTATGATGATAAGACCATGGATAATTGTGATGATGAGCGTCATGTGGTGCTGTGATGATAAGTTTTATGGAACATTGTGATCACAAGGGTTTGTAGCATTATGATGTCAGAGGTCATGGAGAATATTAATTTCATTGTGATGACAATAGACTGAAGTATTATGATGATGGGCATCGTGCACTGTGATGACAGGGTTCAGGGAGCATTGAGATGAAAAGGGGCATGGAGCATTGTGATGACCAGAGTCATGGAGCATTGTGCTGAGAAAGGCATAGAGCATTGTGATGACAAGGGTCAAAGAGCATTGTGATGAAAAGTTCATGGAGCATTGGGGTTAAAAAGGTCACAGAGACTGTTGATGGTGAGGGCATGGACCACTGTGATGACAAAGTTCATGAAGCATTGTGATGACTGGAGTAACGGAGCATTGTGATGACAGGGGTCATGGAGCATTGTGATAACAAGGGCATGGAGCATTGTGATGACAAGGGCATGGAACATTGGTCTAATAACTTTCATGGTTTGTTGCGATGACAGTTGGAATGGCCTATTGTGATAACAAGGGCATGGAGCATTGTGATGACCAGGTCATGCAGTATTGTGAAGATAAGTGTCAGGGAGCATTGTGATGACATATGTAATGGCCCATTGTGATGACAATGGCATGTAGCACTGTGATGCCAAGTGTCATGGAGGATTCTGATGAGAAAGGTAATGGAGCATTGTGATGACAAGTGTCCGGGAGCATTCTGATGACAAGCTTGTGGAGTATTTTGATGACAATGGTATGGAACATTGTGATGAAAATGGCATGGGGCATTGTGATGAAAAAAGCATGGAGCCTTTTCGTGATGGGTTTCAAGGAGCATTCTGATGACAAGTGTCAGGGAGCATTGTGATCACAAGTGTATTGAGAATTGTGATGACAAAGGTCATGGAGCATTGTGATGAAAAGGGCATGGAGTATTGTGATGACAGGCATCATGGAGCGTTGTGATGGCAAGTGTTATGGAACAATGTGATCACAAGGGTTTGGAGCATTGTGATGACAGAGGTCATGGATAATTTTGATTTCAAGGAGCATGGAGCATTGTGATGACAAGGGCATGAAGCAATGTGATCCCAAGGTTGATGGAGGATTGTGATGACAATGGAAATGGAGTATTGTGATGACAAGCGCATAGGGGATTGTAATGACAAGGTCATTTAGCATTTTGCTGACAAGGACATGGAGCATTGTGATGACAATGGCATGGAGCATTGTGATGCTAAGTGTCATGGGGGATTCTGATGACAATGGTAATGGAGCATTGTGATGACAATGGCTTGGAGCATTGTGATGACAAGGGTCAGGGAGCATTGTGCTGACAAGTGCATGGAGAATTGTGATGACAAGGGTCATGGAGCATTCTGAAAACAAGCCTGTGGTGTATTTTGATGACAATGGCATGCAGCATTGGGATGAAAACGGCATGTGGCTTTGTGATGAAAAAGACATGGAGCCTTTTTGTGACAGGGTTCAAGGTGCATTCTGACGACAAGTGTCAGCGAGCATTGTGATGACAAGTTTATTGAGAATTTTGATGACAAAGGTCATGGAGCCTTGTGATGAGACGACCATGGATCATTGTGATGATGAGTGTCATGGGGTGTTGTGATGATAAGAGTTATGCAACATTGTGATCACCAGGATTTTGAGCATTGTGATGACAGAGGTCATGGAGCATTTTGATTTGATTGTGATGACAATTGCCTGAAGCATTATGATGATGGGCATTGTTCATTGTGCTGACAGGGTTCATAGGAGCATTGAGATGAAAAGGGGCATGGAGCATTGTGATTACAGGGGTCTTAGTGCTTTGTGATGACAAGAGCAGGGAGCATTGTGATGAGAAGTCCATGGAACATTCTGATGACATGCGTCATGGAGCTTTGGATGGCAAGGGCATGGAGCATTGTGATTACAGGGGTCTTGGAGCATTGTGATGAAAAGGGCATGGATCATTGTGATGAAAAAGGCATGGAGCCTTGTCATGACATGGTTCATGGAGCATATTGACGACAAGTGTCAGGGAGCACTGTGATGAAAAGTGTATTGAGAATTGTGATGACAAAGGTCATGGAGAATTGTGATGAAAAGTGTATGGAATATTGTGATGACAGGCATCTTGGAGCGTTGTGAGGACAAGTGTTATGGAACATTGTGATCACAAGGGTTTGGAGCATTGTGATGACAGAGGTCATGGATCATTTTGATTTCAAGGAGCATGGATCATTGTGATGACAAGGGCATGAAGCAATGTGATCCCAAGGTTCATGGAGGATTGTGATGACAATGGTAATCGAGTATTGTGATGACAATCGCATAGAGCATTGTAATGACAAGGTCATGTAGCATTTTGCTGACAAAGGCATGGAGCATTGTGATGACAGGTGTCATGGAGCACTGTGATGACAAGCGTCACGGAGCACTGTGAATACAGGGGTCATGGAACATTGGGATGACAAGGGCATGGATCATTGTGATGACAAGGGTCATGGAGCATTGGGCTGAAAATGTTCATGGAGTATTGTGATGACAGGGGTCATGGAGCATTGTGATTACAGGGGTCTTGGAGCCTTGTGATGACAAGAGTCCCGGATCATTGTGTTGTCAGGTGTCATGGAGTGTTGTGATGACAGTGGTCATGGAGCATTGTGATGATATTGGTCATGGAGCATTGTGACGAGAAGGTCATGGAGCATTGGGCTGAAAATGTTCATGGAGTATTGTGATGACAGAAGTCATGGAGCATTGTGATGACAAGGGAATGGAGCATGGTGATGACAAGGTCTTGGAGCATTGTGATGAGTTGACCATGGAGACTTGTGATGACAAATATCATGGAGCCTTCTGATGAAAAGGGGCATGGAGCATTGTGATTACGAGTGTCTTGGAGCATTGTGATGACAAGGGCATGGAGCATTGTGAGGAGAAGGCCATGGAACATTCTGATGACATGCGTCATGGAGCTCTGTGATGACAAGGGCATGGAGCATTGTGATTACATGGGTCTTGGAGCATTGTGATGACAATGGTCATTTAGTCTTGTGATCACAAGGCCGTGGAACATTGTGATGGCAGGGTTCATGGAGCATTGTTGATAGAGGTAATGGAGCATTGTGATGAGAAGGGCATTGAGCATTGGTCTGAAATGTTTCATGGATTATTGTGATGAGAGTGGGCATGGAGCATTGTGATGACAAGGGCACGGTACACTGTGATACATGGGTCATGGAGGATTGTAATGAAAAGGACATGGAGCATTATGATGAGAAGGGCATCGAGCATTGTGATGACAAGTGTCATGGAGATTTGTGATGACAAGGACATGGAGCAATGTGAAGAGAAGTTTCATGGAGCATTGTGATGACAATGACATGGAGCATTGTGATGCCAAGGGTCATGGAGCTTTGTGATGACAAAGGTCATGGAGCATTTTGATTTCACTGTGATGACAATAGCCTGAAGCATTATGATGATGGGCATGGTGCATTGTTATGACAGTGTTCATGGAGCATTGAGATGAAAAGGGGCAAGGAGCATTGTGATTACAGGGGTCTTGGAGCATTGTGATGACAAGGGCATGGAGCATTGTGATGAGAAGTGCATAGAACATTCTGATGATATGCATCATGGAGCTTTGTGATGACAAGGGCAAGGAGCATTATGATTACAGTGGTCTTGGAGCACTGTGATGAAAAGGGCATGGATCATTGTGATGAAAAAGGCATGGAGCCTTGTCATGACAGATTTCATGGAGCATACTGACGACAAGTGTCAGGGAGCATTGTGATGACAAGGGAATGGAGCATGGTGATGACAAGGTCTTGGAGCATTGTGATGAGTTGACCATGGAGACTTGTGATGACAAATATCATGGAGCCTTCTGATGAAAAGGGGCATGGAGCATTGTGATTACTAGTGTCTTGGAGCATTGTGATGACAAGGGCATGGAACATTGTGAGGAGATGGCCATGGAACATTCTGATGACATGTGTCATGGAGCTTTGTGATGACAAGGGCATGGAGCATTGTGATTACATGGGTCTTGGAGCATTGTGATGACAATGGTCATGGAGCCTTGTGATCACAAGGCCGTGGAATATTGTGATGGCAGGGGGCATGGAGTATTGTTGATAGAGGTAATGGAGCATTGTGATGAGAAGCGCATTGAGCATTGGTCTGAAATGTTTCATGGATTATTGTGATGAGAGTGGGCATGGAGCATTGTGAGGACAAGGGCACGGTACACTGTGATACATGGGTCATGGAGGATTGTAATGACAAGGACATGGAGCATTATGATGAGAAGGGCATCGAGCATTGTGATGACAAGTGTCATGGAGATTTGTGATGACAAGGGCATGGAGCAATGTGAAGAGAGGTTTCATGGAGCATTGTGATGACAATGACATGGAGCATTGTGATGCCAAGGGTCATGGAGCTTTGTGACGACAAAGGTCATGGAGCATTTTGATGACCAGTGTGTGGTGCATTGTTATGAGTAGGGCAGGGAGCATTTTGATGACAGGGTCATGCAGCAATTTGATGAAAAGTGCAAAGGAACACTTTGATGACAGGTGTTATAGAACATTGTGATGCCAGGGGTCATAGAGCTTTGGGATGAAATTGGTCATGGAGCATTTTGATGACAGGGGTTATGGAACATTGTGATGTCAGGGGTCATGGAACATTGTGCTGATAAGGGGATGTAGCATTGTGATGACAGGGGTCATGGAACATTGTGATAACAGGGGTGAGGGAGGATTGTGATGACAAGTGATGGAACATTGTGATATCTCATGTGAGAGAGCATTTGGATGAGAAGTGCATGGAGCATTGTGATTACAAGGTTTATGGAGCATAGCGATGACAAGGTTGTGGATCATTGTGATGAAAAGCACATGGCACATTGTGATGACAAGGGTCATGGAGCATTGTTCTGAAAAAGGCATGGAGCATTGTGATGACAAGGGTCACGGAGAATTGTGATGAAAAGTTCATGGAGCATTGTGGTTACAAAGGTCACAGAGCCTTGCGATGACGCAGGCATGGACCGTTGTGATGACAAACGTTATGAAGCATTGTGATGACTGGAGTCACGGAGCATTGTGATGACAAGGGTCATGGAGCATTGTGATGACAAGGGCATGGAACATTGTGATGACAGGGGCATGGAGCATTGGTCTGACAAGTTTAATAGATTATTGTGATGACATTGGACATGGTGCATTGTGATGACAAGGGCATGGAGCATTGTGATGACAAAGGCATGGAGTATTGTGAAAACAGGTGTAAGGGGGCATTGTGATGACATATGTCATGGTCAATTTCAAAGACAATGGCATGGAGTATTGTGATGCCAAATGTCATGGTCCATTGCGATGACAGGGGCATGAAGCATTGTTATTACATGGGTCTTGGAGCATTGTGATGACAAAGGTCATGGAGCATTGTGATGAGAAATCCATGGAGCCTTCTGATGACATGTCATATGGAGCATTCTGATGAAAAGGGGCATGGAGCATTCTGATTACAGGGGTCTTGGAACATTGTGATAACAAGGGCAAGGAGCATTGGTCTAATAAGTTTCATGGATTATTGTGATGAGAGTTGGAATGGCACATTGTGATGACAAGGGCATGGAGCATTGTGATGACCAGGTTATGCAGTATTGTGAAGAGAGGTGTCAGGGAGCATTGTGATGACATATGTAATGGCCCATTGTGATGACAATGGCATGGAGCATTGTGATGCCAAGTGTCATGGAGGATTCTGATGACAAAGGTAATGGAGCATTGTGATGACAATGGCTTGGAGCATTGTGATGATAAGGGTCAGGGAGCATTTTGCTGACAAGTGCACGGAGAATTGTGATGACAAGCGTCATGGAGCATTCTGATGACAAGTTTGTGGAGTATTTTGATGACAATGGCATGGAGCACTGGGATGAAAACGGCATGTGGATTTGTGATGAAAATGGCATGGAGCCTTTTCGTGACACAGTTCAAGGAGCATTCTGACGACAAGTGTCAGGGAGCATTTTGATGACAATTGTATGGAGAATTGTGATGACAAAGTTCATGGAGCATTGTGATGAAAAGGGCATGGAGTATTGTGATGACAGGCATCATGGAGCGTTGTGAGGACAAGTGTTATTGAACATTTTGATCACAAGGGTTTGGAGCATTGTGATGACAGAGGTCATGGATCATTTTGATTTCAAGGAGCATGGAGCATTTTGATGACAAGGGCCTGAAGCAATGTGATCCCAAGGTTCCTGGAGGATTGTGATGACAATGGTAATGGAGTATTGTGATGACATGCGCATAGAGCATTGTAATGACAAGGTCATGTAGCATTTTGCTGACAAAGGCATGGAGCACTGTGATGACAGATGTCATGGAGCACTGTGATAACAAGCGTCATGGAACATTGGGATGACAAGTGCATGGATCATTGTGATGACAAGGGTCATGGAGCACTGGGCTGAAAATGTACATGGAGTATTGTGATGACAGGGGTCATGGAGCATTGTGATGACAAGGTCATGGAGCATTGTTATGACAGGGGCATGGAGCATTGGTCTTACAAGTTTCATAGATTATTGTGATGACAGTGGACATGGTGCATTGTGATGACCAGGGCATGGAGCATTGTGATGACAAGGGCATGGAGTATTGTGCAGACAGGTGTCAGGGGGCATTGTGATGAAATATGTCATGGTCCATTGCGATGACAATAGCATGGAGCATAGTGATGCCAAATGCAAGGGAGGATTGTGATGACAAATATAATGGAGCACTGTGATGACTAGGGCATGGAGCATTATGAAGACAAGGGCCATTGAGAATTTTCATGACAATGTCGTGAACCATTGTGATGACAAGGTCCTGGAGCATTGTGATGAGAAAACCATGGAGCCTTGCGATGACAAGTCTCATGGAACATACTGATGAAAAGGGGCATGGGGCATTCTGATTACAGGGGTCTTAAACATTGTGATAACAAGAGCATGGAGCAATGTGATGACAAGGGCATGGAGCATTCGTCTAATAAGTTTCATGGATTATTGTGATGACAGTTGGAATGGCGCATTATGAAGACAAGAGCATGGAGCATTGTGATGACCAGATCATGCAGTATTGTGAAGAGAGGTGTCAGGGAGCATTGTGATTACATATGTAATGGCCCATTGTGATGACAATGGCTTGGAGCATTGTGATTCCAAGTGTCATGGAGGATTCTAATGACAAAGGTAATGGAGCATTGTGATGACAATGGCTTGGATCATTGTGATGACAAGGGTCAGGGAGCATTTTGCTGACAAGTGCACGGAGAATTGTGATGACAAGCATCATGGAGCATTCTGATGACAAGCTTGTGTAGTATTTTGATGACAATGGCATGGAGCTTTGGGATGAAAACAGCATGGGGCTTTGTGATGAAAAAGGCATGGAGCCTTTTCGTCACAGGGTTCAAGGTGCATTCTGACGACAAGTGTCAGGGAGCATTGTGATGACAAGTGTATTGAGAATTGTGATGACAAAGGTCATGGAGCATTGTGATGAGAAGACCATGGATAATTGTGATGATGAGCGTCATGGGGTGTTGTGATGATAAGTGTTTTGCAACATTGTGATCACCAGGGTTTGGAGCATTGTGATGACAGAGGTCATGGAGCATTTTGATTTCACTGTGATGACAATAGCCTGAAGCATTATGATGATGGGCATGGTGCATTGTTATGACAGTGTTCATGGAGCATTGAGATGAAAAGGGGCATGGAGCATTGTGATTACAGGGGTCTTGGAGCATTGTGATGACAAGGGCATGGAGCATTGTGATGAGAAGTGCATGGAACATTCTGATGATATGCATCATGGAGCTTTGTGATGACAAGGGCAAGGAGCATTATGATTACAGTGGTCTTGGAGCACTGTGATGAAAAGGGCATGGATCATTGTGATGAAAAAGCCATGGAGCCTTGTCATGACAGAGTTCATGGAGCATACTGACGACAGGTGTCAGGGAGCATTGTGATGAAAAGAGTATTGAGAATTGTGATGACAAAGGTCATGGAGCCTTGTGATGAGAAGACCATGGATAATAGTGATGATTAGCGTCATGGGGTTTTGTGATGATAAGTGTTATGCAACATTGTGATCACCAGGGTTTGGAGCATTGTGATGACAGTGGTCATGGAGCATTTTGATTTCACTGTGATGACAATAGCCTGAAGCATTATGATGATGGGCATGGTTCATTGTGATGACAGGGTTCATGGAGCATTGTGATGAAAAGGGGCATGGATCATTGTGATTACAGGAGTTTGGAGCATTGTGATGAGAAGGGTCATGGAGCCTTGTGATGACAGGGGTCATGGAGCATTGTGATGACCAGGGAATGGAGCATGGTGATGACAAGGTCTTGGAGCATTGTGATGAGATGACCATGGAGACTTGTGCTGACAAGTCTCATGGAGCATTCTGATGAAAAGGGGCATGGAGCATTGTGATTACGAGGGTATGGAGCATTGTGATGACAAGGGCATGGAGCATTGTGAGGAGAAGGCCATGGAACATTCTGATGACATGTGTCATGGAGCTTTGTAATGACAAGGTCATGGAGCATTGTGATTACATGGCTCTTGGAGCATTGTGATGACAATGGTCATGGAGCCTTGTGATCACAAGGCCGTGGAACATTGTGATGGCAGGGGTCATGGAGCATTATTGATAGAGGTAATGGAGCATTGTGATGAGAAGGGCATTGAGCATTGGTCTGAAATGTTTCATGGATTATTGTGATGAGAGTGGGCATGGAGCATTTTGATGACAAGGGCACGGTACACTGTGATACATGGGTCATGGAGGATTGTAATGACAAGGACATGGAGCATTATGATGAGAAGGGCATCGAGCATTGTGATGACAAGTGTCATGGAGATTTGTGATGACAAGGACATGGAGCAATGTGAAGAGAGGTTTCATGGAGCATTGTGATGACAATGACATGGAGCATTGTGATGCCAAGGGTCATGGAGCTTTGTGATGACAAAGGTCATGGAGCATTTTGATTTCACTGTGATGACAATAGCCTGAAGCATTATGATGATGGGCATGGTGCATTGTTATGACAGTGTTCATGGAGCATTGAGATGAAAAGGGGCATGGAGCATTGTGATTACAGGGGTCTTGGAGCATTGTGATGACAAGGGCATGGAACATTGTGAGGAGATGGCCATGGAACATTCTGATGACATGTGTCATTGAGCTTTGTGTGACAAGGGCATGGAGCATTGTGATTACATGGGTCTTGGAGCATTGTGATGACAAGGGCACGGTACACTGTGATACATGGGTCATGGAGGATTGTAATGACAAGGACATGGAGCATTATGATGAGAAGGGCATCGAGCATTGTGATGACAAGTGTCATGGAGATTTGTGATGACAAGGGCATGGAGCAATGTGAAGAGAGGTTTCATGGAGCATTGTGATGACAATGACATGGAGCATTGTGATGCCAAGGGTCATGGAGCTTTGTGATGACAAAGGTCATGGAGCATTTTGATGACCAGCGTGTGGTGCATTGTTATGAGTAGGGCAGGGAGCATTTTGATGACAGGGTCATGCAGCAATTTGATGAAAAGTGCAATGGAACATTTTGATGACAGTGGTTATAGAACACTGTGATTCCAGGGGTCATGGAGCTTTGGGATGAAAAGGGTCATGGAGCATTTTGATGACAGTGGTTATGGAACATTGTGATGTCAGGGGTCATGGAACATTGTGCTGATAAGGGGATGTAGCATTGTGATAACAGAGGTCATGGAACATTGTGATAACAGGGTTGAGGGAGGTATGTGATGACTAGTGATGGAACATTGTGATATCTCATGTGAGAGAGCATTTGGATGAGAAGTGCATGGAGCATTGTGATTGCAGGGGTCTTGAAGCATTGCGATGAAAAGGCATGGATCATTGTGATGATAAAGGCATGGAGCCTTGTCATGACAGGGTTCATGGAGCATACTGACGACAAGTGTCAGGGAGCATTGTGATGAAAAGTGTATTGAGCATCGTGATGACAAAGATCATGGAGCATTGTGATGATAAGACCATGGATAATTGTGATGATGAGCGTCATGGGGTGCTGTGATGATAAGTTTTATGGAACATTGTGATCACAAGGGTTTGTAGCATTATGATGTCAGAGGTCATGGAGAATATTAATTTCATTGTGATGACAATAGACTGAAGTATTATGATGATGGGCATCGTGCCCTGTGATGACAGGGTTCAGGGAGCATTGAGATGAAAAGGGGCATGGAGCATTGTGATGACCAGGGTCATGGAGCATTGTGCTGAGAAAGGCATAGAGCATTGTGATGACAAGGGTCAAAGAGCATTGTGATGAAAAGTTCATGGAGCATTGGGGTTAAAAAGGTCACAGAGACTGTTGATGGTGAGGGCATGGACCACTGTGATGACAAAGTTCATGAAGCATTGTGATGACTGGAGTAACGGAGCATTGTGATGACAGGGGTCATGGAGCATTGTGATAACAAGGGCATGGAGCATTGTGATGACAAGGGCATGGAACATTGGTCTAATAGCTTTCATGGTTTGTTGCGATGACAGTTGGAATGGCCTATTGTGATAACAAGGGCATGGAGCATTGTGATGACCAGGTCATGCAGTATTGTGAAGATAAGTGTCAGGGAGCATTGTGATGACATATGTAATGGCCCATTGTGATGACAATGGCATGTAGCACTGTGATGCCAAGTGTCATGGAGGATTCTGATGAGAAAGGTAATGGAGCATTGTGATGACAAGGGTCCGGGAGCATTCTGATGACAAGCTTGTGGAGTATTTTGATGACAATGGTATGGAACATTGTGATGAAAATGGCATGGGGCATTGTGATGAAAAAAGCATGGAGCCTTTTCGTGATGGGTTTCAAGGAGCATTCTGATGACAAGTGTCAGGGAGCATTGTGATCACAAGTGTATTGAGAATTGTGATGACAAAGGTCATGGAGCATTGTGATGAAAAGGGCATGGAGTATTGTGATGACAGGCATCATGGAGCGTTGTGATGACAAGTGTTATGGAACAATGTGATCACAAGGGTTTGGAGCATTGTGATGACAGAGGTCATGGATCATTTTGATTTCAAGGAGCATGGAGCATTGTGATGACAAGGGCATGAAGCAATGTGATCCCAAGGTTGATGGAGGATTGTGATGACAATGGAAATGGAGTATTGTGATGACAAGCGCATAGAGGATTGTAATGACAAGGTCATTTAGCATTTTGCTGACAAAGACATGGAGCATTGTGATGACAATGGCATGGAGCATTGTGATGCCAAGTGTCATGGGGGATTCTGATGACAATGGTAATGGAGCATTGTGATGACAATGGCTTGGAGCATTGTGATGACAAGGGTCAGGGAACATTGTGCTGACAAGTGCATGGAGAATTGTGATGACAAGGGTCATGGAGCATTCTGATAACAAGCCTGTGGTGTATTTTGATGACAATGGCATGCAGCATTGGGATGAAAACGGCATGTGGCTTTGTGATGAAAAAGACATGGAGCCTTTTTGTGACAGGGTTCAAGGTGCATTCTGACGACAAGTGTCAGCGAGCATTGTGATGACAAGTTTATTGAGAATTTTGATGACAAAGGTCATGGAGCCTTGTGATGAGACGACCATGGATCATTGTGATGATGAGTGTCATGGGGTGTTGTGATGATAAGAGTTATGCAACATTGTGATCACCAGGATTTTGAGCATTGTGATGACAGAGGTCATGGAGCATTTTGATTTGATTGTGATGACAATTGCCTGAAGCATTATGATGATGGGCATTGTTCATTGTGCTGACAGGGTTCATAGGAGCATTGAGATGAAAAGGGGCATGGAGCATTGTGATTACAGGGGTCTTAGTGCTTTGTGATGACAAGAGCAGGGAGCATTGTGATGAGAAGTCCATGGAACATTCTGATGACATGCGTCATGGAGCTTTGGATGGCAAGGGCATGGAGCATTGTGATTACAGGGGTCTTGGAGCATTGTGATGAAAAGGGCATGGATCATTGTGATGAAAAAGGCATGGAGCCTTGTCATGACATGGTTCATGGAGCATATTGACGACAAGTGTCAGGGAGCACTGTGATGAAAAGTGTATTGAGAATTGTGATGACAAAGGTCATGGAGAATTGTGATGAAAAGTGTATGGAATATTGTGATGACAGGCATCTTGGAGCGTTGTGAGGACAAGTGTTATGGAACATTGTGATCACAAGGGTTTGGAGCATTGTGATGACAGAGGTCATGGATCATTTTGATTTCAAGGAGCATGGATCATTGTGATGACAAGGGCATGAAGCAATGTGATCCCAAGGTTCATGGAGGATTGTGATGACAATGGTAATCGAGTATTGTGATGACAATCGCATAGAGCATTGTAATGACAAGGTCATGTAGCATTTTGCTGACAAAGGCATGGAGCATTGTGATGACAGGTGTCATGGAGCACTGTGATGACAAGCGTCACGGAGCACTGTGAATACAGGGGTCATGGAACATTGGGATGACAAGGGCATGGATCATTGTGATGACAAGGGTCATGGAGCATTGGGCTGAAAATGTTCATGGAGTATTGTGATGACAGGGGTCATGGAGCATTGTGATTACAGGGGTCTTGGAGCCTTGTGATGACAAGAGTCCCGGATCATTGTGTTGTCAGGTGTCATGGAGTGTTGTGATGACAGTGGTCATGGAGCATTGTGATGATATTGGTCATGGAGCATTGTGATGAGAAGGTCATGGAGCATTGGGCTGAAAATATTCATGGAGTATTGTGATGACAGAAGTCATGGAGCATTGTGATGACAAGGGAATGGAGCATGGTGATGACAAGGTCTTGGAGCATTGTGATGAGTTGACCATGGAGACTTGTGATGACAAATATCATGGAGCCTTCTGATGAAAAGGGGCATGGAGCATTGTGATTACGAGTGTCTTGGAGCATTGTGATGACAAGGGCATGGAGCATTGTGAGGAGAAGGCCATGGAACATTCTGATGACATGCGTCATGGAGCTCTGTGATGACAAGGGCATGGAGCATTGTGATTACATGGGTCTTGGAGCATTGTGATGACAATGGTCATTTAGTCTTGTGATCACAAGGCCGTGGAACATTGTGATGGCAGGGTTCATGGAGCATTGTTGATAGAGGTAATGGAGCATTGTGATGAGAAGGGCATTGAGCATTGGTCTGAAATGTTTCATGGATTATTGTGATGAGAGTGGGCATGGAGCATTGTGATGACAAGGGCACGGTACACTGTGATACATGGGTCATGGAGGATTGTAATGAAAAGGACATGGAGCATTATGATGAGAAGGGCATCGAGCATTGTGATGACAAGTGTCATGGAGATTTGTGATGACAAGGACATGGAGCAATGTGAAGAGAAGTTTCATGGAGCATTGTGATGACAATGACATGGAGCATTGTGATGCCAAGGGTCATGGAGCTTTGTGATGACAAAGGTCATGGAGCATTTTGATTTCACTGTGATGACAATAGCCTGAAGCATTATGATGATGGGCATGGTGCATTGTTATGACAGTGTTCATGGAGCATTGAGATGAAAAGGGGCATGGAGCATTGTGATTACAGGGGTCTTGGAGCATTGTGATGACAAGGGCATGGAGCATTGTGATGAGAAGTGCATAGAACATTCTGATGATATGCATCATGGAGCTTTGTGATGACAAGGGCAAGGAGCATTATGATTACAGTGGTCTTGGAGCACTGTGATGAAAAGGGCATGGATCATTGTGATGAAAAAGGCATGGAGCCTTGTCATGACAGATTTCATGGAGCATACTGACGACAAGTGTCAGGGAGCATTGTGATGACAAGGGAATGGAGCATGGTGATGACAAGGTCTTGGAGCATTGTGATGAGTTGACCATGGAGACTTGTGATGACAAATATCATGGAGCCTTCTGATGAAAAGGGGCATGGAGCATTGTGATTACTAGTGTCTTGGAGCATTGTGATGACAAGGGCATGGAACATTGTGAGGAGATGGCCATGGAACATTCTGATGACATGTGTCATGGAGCTTTTTGATGACAAGGGCATGGAGCATTGTGATTACATGGGTCTTGGAGCATTGTGATGACAATGGTCATGGAGCCTTGTGATCACAAGGCCGTGGAATATTGTGATGGCAGGGGGCATGGAGTATTGTTGATAGAGGTAATGGAGCATTGTGATGAGAAGCGCATTGAGCATTGGTCTGAAATGTTTCATGGATTATTGTGATGAGAGTGGGCATGGAGCATTGTGAGGACAAGGGCACGGTACACTGTGATACATGGGTCATGGAGGATTGTAATGACAAGGACATGGAGCATTATGATGAGAAGGGCATCGAGCATTGTGATGACAAGTGTCATGGAGATTTGTGATGACAAGGGCATGGAGCAATGTGAAGAGAGGTTTCATGGAGCATTGTGATGACAATGACATGGAGCATTGTGATGCCAAGGGTCATGGAGCTTTGTGACGACAAAGGTCATGGAGCATTTTGATGACCAGTGTGTGGTGCATTGTTATGAGTAGGGCAGGGAGCATTTTGATGACAGGGTCATGCAGCAATTTGATGAAAAGTGCAATGGAACACTTTGATGACAGGGGTTATAGAACATTGTGATGCCAGGGGTCATAGAGCTTTGGGATGAAATTGGTCATTTTGATGACAGGGGTTATGGAACATTGTGATGTCAGGGGTCATGGAACATTGTGCTGATAAGGGGATGTAGCATTGTGATGACAGGGGTCATGGAACATTGTGATAACAGGGGTGAGGGAGGATTGTGATGACAAGTGATGGAACATTGTGATATCTCATGTGAGAGAGCATTTGGATGAGAAGTGCATGGAGCATTGTGATTACAAGGTTTATGGAGCATAGCGATGACAAGGTTGAGGATCATTGTGATGAAAAGCACATGGCACATTGTGATGACAAGGGTCATGGAGCATTGTTCTGAAAAAGGCATGGAGCATTGTGATGACAAGGGTCACGGAGAATTGTGATGAAAAGTTCATGGAGCATTGTGGTTACAAAGGTCACAGAGCCTTGCGATGACGCAGGCATGGACCGTTGTGATGACAAACGTTATGAAGCATTGTGATGACTGGAGTCACGGAGCATTGTGATGACAAGGGTCATGGAGCATTGTGATGACAAGGGCATGGAACATTGTGATGACAGGGGCATGGAGCATTGGTCTGACAAGTTTAATAGATTATTGTGATGACATTGGACATGGTGCATTGTGATGACAAGGGCATGGAGCATTGTGATGACAAAGGCATGGAGTATTGTGAAAACAGGTGTAAGGGGGCATTGTGATGACATATGTCATGGTCAATTTCAAAGACAATGGCATGGAGTATTGTGATGCCAAATGTCATGGTCCATTGCGATGACAGGGGCATGAAGCATTGTTATTACATGGGTCTTGGAGCATTGTGATGACAAAGGTCATGGAGCATTGTGATGAGAAATCCATGGAGCCTTCTGATGACATGTAATATGGAGCATTCTGATGAAAAGGGGCATGGAGCATTCTGATTACAGGGGTCTTGGAACATTGTGATAACAAGGGCAAGGAGCATTGGTCTAATAAGTTTCATGGATTATTGTGATGAGAGTTGGAATGGCACATTGTGATGACAAGGGCATGGAGCATTGTGATGACCAGGTTATGCAGTATTGTGAAGAGAGGTGTCAGGGAGCATTGTGATGACATATGTAATGGCCCATTGTGATGACAATGGCATGGAGCATTGTGATGCCAAGTGTCATGGAGGATTCTGATGACAAAGGTAATGGAGCATTGTGATGACAATGGCTTGGAGCATTGTGATGATAAGGGTCAGGGAGCATTTTGCTGACAAGTGCACGGAGAATTGTGATGACAAGCGTCATGGAGCATTCTGATGACAAGTTTGTGGAGTATTTTGATGACAATGGCATGGAGCACTGGGATGAAAACGGCATGTGGATTTGTGATGAAAATGGCATGGAGCCTTTTCGTGACACAGTTCAAGGAGCATTCTGACGACAAGTGTCAGGGAGCATTTTGATGACAATTGTATGGAGAATTGTGATGACAAAGTTCATGGAGCATTGTGATGAAAAGGGCATGGAGTATTGTGATGACAGGCATCATGGAGCGTTGTGAGGACAAGTGTTATTGAACATTTTGATCACAAGGGTTTGGAGCATTGTGATGACAGAGGTCATGGATCATTTTGATTTCAAGGAGCATGGAGCATTTTGATGACAAGGGCCTGAAGCAATGTGATCCCAAGGTTCCTGGAGGATTGTGATGACAATGGTAATGGAGTATTGTGATGACATGCGCATAGAGCATTGTAATGACAAGGTCATGTAGCATTTTGCTGACAAAGGCATGGAGCACTGTGATGACAGATGTCATGGAGCACTGTGATAACAAGCGTCATGGAACATTGGGATGACAAGTGCATGGATCATTGTGATGACAAGGGTCATGGAGCACTGGGCTGAAAATGTACATGGAGTATTGTGATGACAGGGGTCATGGAGCATTGTGATGACAAGGTCATGGAGCATTGTTATGACAGGGGCATGGAGCATTGGTCTTACAAGTTTCATAGATTATTGTGATGACAGTGGACATGGTGCATTGTGATGACCAGGGCATGGAGCATTGTGATGACAAGGGCATGGAGTATTGTGAAGACAGGTGTCAGGGGGCATTGTGATGAAATATGTCATGGTCCATTGCGATGACAATAGCATGGAGCATAGTGATGCCAAATGCAAGGGAGGATTGTGATGACAAATATAATGGAGCACTGTGATGACTAGGGCATGGAGCATTATGAAGACAAGGGCCATTGAGAATTTTCATGACAATGTCGTGAACCATTGTGATGACAAGGTCCTGGAGCATTGTGATGAGAAAACCATGGAGCCTTGCGATGACAAGTCTCATGGAACATACTGATGAAAAGGGGCATGGGGCATTCTGATTACAGGGGTCTTAAACATTGTGATAACAAGAGCATGGAGCAATGTGATGACAAGGGCATGGAGCATTCGTCTAATAAGTTTCATGGATTATTGTGATGACAGTTGGAATGGCGCATTATGAAGACAAGAGCATGGAGCATTGTGATGACCAGATCATGCAGTATTGTGAAGAGAGGTGTCAGGGAGCATTGTGATTACATATGTAATGGCCCATTGTGATGACAATGGCTTGGAGCATTGTGATTCCAAGTGTCATGGAGGATTCTAATGACAAAGGTAATGGAGCATTGTGATGACAGTGGCTTGGATCATTGTGATGACAAGGGTCAGGGAGCATTTTGCTGACAAGTGCACGGAGAATTGTGATGACAAGCGTCATGGAGCATTCTGATGACAAGCTTGTGTAGTATTTTGATGACAATGGCATGGAGCTTTGGGATGAAAACAGCATGGGGCTTTGTGATGAAAAAGGCATGGAGCCTTTTCGTCACAGGGTTCAAGGTGCATTCTGACGACAAGTGTCAGGGAGCATTGTGATGACAAGTGTATTGAGAATTGTGATGACAAAGGTCATGGAGCATTGTGATGAGAAGACCATGGATAATTGTGATGATGAGCGTCATGGGGTGTTGTGATGATAAGTGTTTTGCAACATTGTGATCACCAGGGTTTGGAGCATTGTGATGACAGAGGTCATGGAGCATTTTGATTTCACTGTGATGACAATAGCCTGAAGCATTATGATGATGGGCATGGTGCATTGTTATGACAGTGTTCATGGAGCATTGAGATGAAAAGGGGCATGGAGCATTGTGATTACAGGGGTCTTGGAGCATTGTGATGACAAGGGCATGGAGCATTGTGATGAGAAGTGCATGGAACATTCTGATGATATGCATCATGGAGCTTTGTGATGACAAGGGCAAGGAGCATTATGATTACAGTGGTCTTGGAGCACTGTGATGAAAAGGGCATGGATCATTGTGATGAAAAAGCCATGGAGCCTTGTCATGACAGAGTTCATGGAGCATACTGACGACAGGTGTCAGGGAGCATTGTGATGAAAAGAGTATTGAGAATTGTGATGACAAAGGTCATGGAGCCTTGTGATGAGAAGACCATGGATAATAGTGATGATTAGCGTCATGGGGTTTTGTGATGATAAGTGTTATGCAACATTGTGATCACCAGGGTTTGGAGCATTGTGATGACAGTGGTCATGGAGCATTTTGATTTCACTGTGATGACAATAGCCTGAAGCATTATGATGATGGGCATGGTTCATTGTGATGACAGGGTTCATGGAGCATTGTGATGAAAAGGGGCATGGATCATTGTGATTACAGGAGTTTGGAGCATTGTGATGAGAAGGGTCATGGAGCCTTGTGATGACAGGGGTCATGGAGCATTGTGATGACCAGGGAATGGAGCATGGTGATGACAAGGTCTTGGAGCATTGTGATGAGATGACCATGGAGACTTGTGCTGACAAGTCTCATGGAGCATTCTGATGAAAAGGGGCATGGAGCATTGTGATTACGAGGGTATGGAGCATTGTGATGACAAGGGCATGGAGCATTGTGAGGAGAAGGCCATGGAACATTCTGATGACATGTGTCATGGAGCTTTGTAATGACAAGGTCATGGAGCATTGTGATTACATGGCTCTTGGAGCATTGTGATGACAATGGTCATGGAGCCTTGTGATCACAAGGCCGTGGAACATTGTGATGGCAGGGGTCATGGAGCATTATTGATAGAGGTAATGGAGCATTGTGATGAGAAGGGCATTGAGCATTGGTCTGAAATGTTTCATGGATTATTGTGATGAGAGTGGGCATGGAGCATTTTGATGACAAGGGCACGGTACACTGTGATACATGGGTCATGGAGGATTGTAATGACAAGGACATGGAGCATTATGATGAGAAGGGCATCGAGCATTGTGATGACAAGTGTCATGGAGATTTGTGATGACAAGGACATGGAGCAATGTGAAGAGAGGTTTCATGGAGCATTGTGATGACAATGACATGGAGCATTGTGATGCCAAGGGTCATGGAGCTTTGTGATGACAAAGGTCATGGAGCATTTTGATTTCACTGTGATGACAATAGCCTGAAGCATTATGATGATGGGCATGGTGCATTGTTATGACAGTGTTCATGGAGCATTGAGATGAAAAGGGGCATGGAGCATTGTGATTACAGGGGTCTTGGAGCATTGTGATGACAAGGGCATGGAACATTGTGAGGAGATGGCCATGGAACATTCTGATGACATGTGTCATTGAGCTTTGTGTGACAAGGGCATGGAGCATTGTGATTACATGGGTCTTGGAGCATTGTGATGACAAGGGCACGGTACACTGTGATACATGGGTCATGGAGGATTGTAATGACAAGGACATGGAGCATTATGATGAGAAGGGCATCGAGCATTGTGATGACAAGTGTCATGGAGATTTGTGATGACAAGGGCATGGAGCAATGTGAAGAGAGGTTTCATGGAGCATTGTGATGACAATGACATGGAGCATTGTGATGCCAAGGGTCATGGAGCTTTGTGATGACAAAGGTCATGGAGCATTTTGATGACCAGCGTGTGGTGCATTGTTATGAGTAGGGCAGGGAGCATTTTGATGACAGGGTCATGCAGCAATTTGATGAAAAGTGCAATGGAACATTTTGATGACAGTGGTTATAGAACACTGTGATTCCAGGGGTCATGGAGCTTTGGGATGAAAAGGGTCATGGAGCATTTTGATGACAGTGGTTATGGAACATTGTGATGTCAGGGGTCATGGAACATTGTGCTGATAAGGGGATGTAGCATTGTGATAACAGAGGTCATGGAACATTGTGATAACAGGGTTGAGGGAGGTATGTGATGACTAGTGATGGAACATTGTGATATCTCATGTGAGAGAGCATTTGGATGAGAAGTGCATGGAGCATTGTGATTGCAGGGGTCTTGAAGCATTGCGATGAAAAGGCATGGATCATTGTGATGATAAAGGCATGGAGCCCTGTCATGACAGGGTTCATGGAGCATACTGACGACAAGTGTCAGGGAGCATTGTGATGAAAAGTGTATTGAGCATCGTGATGACAAAGATCATGGAGCATTGTGATGATAAGACCATGGATAATTGTGATGATGAGCGTCATGGGGTGCTGTGATGATAAGTTTTATGGAACATTGTGATCACAAGGGTTTGTAGCATTATGATGTCAGAGGTCATGGAGAATATTAATTTCATTGTGATGACAATAGACTGAAGTATTATGATGATGGGCATCGTGCACTGTGATGACAGGGTTCAGGGAGCATTGAGATGAAAAGGGGCATGGAGCATTGTGATGACCAGGGTCATGGAGCATTGTGCTGAGAAAGGCATAGAGCATTGTGATGACAAGGGTCAAAGAGCATTGTGATGAAAAGTTCATGGAGCATTGGGGTTAAAAAGGTCACAGAGACTGTTGATGGTGAGGGCATGGACCACTGTGATGACAAAGTTCATGAAGCATTGTGATGACTGGAGTAACGGAGCATTGTGATGACAGGGGTCATGGAGCATTGTGATAACAAGGGCATGGAGCATTGTGATGACAAGGGCATGGAACATTGGTCTAATAGCTTTCATGGTTTGTTGCGATGACAGTTGGAATGGCCTATTGTGATAACAAGGGCATGGAGCATTGTGATGACCAGGTCATGCAGTATTGTGAAGATAAGTGTCAGGGAGCATTGTGATGACATATGTAATGGCCCATTGTGATGACAATGGCATGTAGCACTGTGATGCCAAGTGTCATGGAGGATTCTGATGAGAAAGGTAATGGAGCATTGTGATGACAAGGGTCCGGGAGCATTCTGATGACAAGCTTGTGGAGTATTTTGATGACAATGGTATGGAACATTGTGATGAAAATGGCATGGGGCATTGTGATGAAAAAAGCATGGAGCCTTTTCGTGATGGGTTTCAAGGAGCATTCTGATGACAAGTGTCAGGGAGCATTGTGATCACAAGTGTATTGAGAATTGTGATGACAAAGGTCATGGAGCATTGTGATGAAAAGGGCATGGAGTATTGTGATGACAGGCATCATGGAGCGTTGTGATGACAAGTGTTATGGAACAATGTGATCACAAGGGTTTGGAGCATTGTGATGACAGAGGTCATGGATCATTTTGATTTCAAGGAGCATGGAGCATTGTGATGACAAGGGCATGAAGCAATGTGATCCCAAGGTTGATGGAGGATTGTGATGACAATGGAAATGGAGTATTGTGATGACAAGCGCATAGAGGATTGTAATGACAAGGTCATTTAGCATTTTGCTGACAAAGACATGGAGCATTGTGATGACAATGGCATGGAGCATTGTGATGCCAAGTGTCATGGGGGATTCTGATGACAATGGTAATGGAGCATTGTGATGACAATGGCTTGGAGCATTGTGATGACAAGGGTCAGGGAGCATTGTGCTGACAAGTGCATGGAGAATTGTGATGACAAGGGTCATGGAGCATTCTGATAACAAGCCTGTGGTGTATTTTGATGACAATGGCATGCAGCATTGGGATGAAAACGGCATGTGGCTTTGTGATGAAAAAGACATGGAGCCTTTTTGTGACAGGGTTCAAGGAGCATTCTGACGACAAGTGTCAGCGAGCATTGTGATGACAAGTTTATTGAGAATTTTGATGACAAAGGTCATGGAGCCTTGTGATGAGACGACCATGGATCATTGTGATGATGAGCGTCATTGGGTGTTGTGATGATAAGAGTTATGCAACATTGTGATCACCAGGATTTTGAGCATTGTGATGACAGAGGTCATGGAGCATTTTGATTTGATTGTGATGACAATTGCCTGAATCATTATGATGATGGGCATTGTTCATTGTGCTGACAGGGTTCATAGGAGCATTGAGATGAAAAGGGGCATGGAGCATTGTTGTTACAGGGGTCTTAGTGCTTTGTGATGACAAGAGCAGCGAGCATTGTGATGAGAAGTCCATGGAACATTCTGATGACATGCGTCATGGAGCTTTGGATGGCAAGGGCATGGAGCATTGTGATTACAGGGGTCTTGGAGCATTGTGATGAAAAGGGCATGGATCATTGTGATGAAAAAGGCATGGAGCCTTGTCATGACAGGGTTCATGGAGCATATTGACGACAAGTGTCAGGGAGCACTGTGATGAAAAGTGTATTGAGAATTGTGATGACAAAGGTCATGGAGAATTGTGATGAAAAGTGTATGGAATATTGTGATGACAGGCATCTTGGAGCGTTGTGAGGACAAGTGTTATGGAACATTGTGATCACAAGGTTTTGGAGCATTGTGATGACAGAGGTCATGGATCATTTTGATTTCAAGGAGCATGTAGCATTGTGATGACAAGGGCATGAAGCAATGTGATCCCAAGGTTCATGGAGGTTTATGATGGCAATGGTAATCGAGTATTGTGATGACAATCGCATAGAGCATTGTAATGACAAGGTCATGTAGCATTTTGCTGACAAAGGCATGGAGCATTGTGATGACAGGTGTCATGGAGCACTGTGATGACAAGCGTCACGGAGCACTGTGAATACAGGGGTCATGGAACATTGGGATGACAAGGGCATGGATCATTGTGATGACAAGGGTCATGGAGCATTGGGCTGAAAATGTTCATGGAGTATTGTGATGACAGGGGTCATGGAGCATTGTGATTACAGGGGTCTTGGAGCATTGTGATGACAAGAGTCCCGGATCATTGTGTTGTCAGGTGTCATGGAGTGTTGTGATGACAGTGGTCATGGAGCATTGTGATGATATTGGTCATGGAGCATTGTGATGAGAAGGTCATGGAGCATTGGGCTGAAAATGTTCATGGAGTATTGTGATGACAGGAGTCATGGAGCATGGTGATGACAAGGTCTTGGAGCATTGTGATGAGTTGACCATGGAGACTTGTGATGACAAATATCATGGAGCCTTCTGATGAAAAGGGGCATGGAGCATTGTGATTACGAGTGTCTTGGAGCATTGTGATGACAAGGGCATGGAGCATTGTGAGGAGAAGGCCATGGAACATTCTGATGACATGCGTCATGGAGCTCTGTGATGACAAGGGCATGGAGCATTGTGATTACATGGGTCTTGGAGCATTGTGATGACAATGGTCATTTAGTCTTGTGATCACAAGGCCGTGGAACACTGTGATGGCAGGGGTCATGGAGCATTGTTGACAGTGGTAGTGGAGCATTGTGATGAGAAGTGCATTGAGCATTGGTCTGAAATGTTTCATGGATTATTGTGATGACAGTGGGCATGGCGCATTTTGATGACAAGGGCATGGTACACTGTGATACATGGGTCATGGAGGATTGTAATGACAAGGACATGGAGCATTGTGATGAGAAGGGCATCGAGCATTGTGATGACAAGTGTCATGGAGCTTTGTGATGACAAGTGCATGGAGCAATGTGATGAGAGGGTTCATGGAGCATTGTGATGTCCATGGCATGGAGCATTGTGATGCCAAGTGTCATGGAGCTTAGTGATGACCATGGTCATGGAGCATTTTGATGACAAGTGTGTGGTGCATTGTGATGAGAAGGGCAGGGAGCATTTTGATGACAGGGTCATGCAGCAATTTGATGAAAAGTGTAATGTAATATTTTGATGACAGGGGTTATAGAACATTGTGATGCCAGGGGTCATAGAGCTTTGGGATGAAAAGGGTCATGGAGCATTTTGATGACAGGGGTTATGGAACATTGTGATGTCAGGGGTCATGGAAAATTGTGCTGATAAGGGGATGTAGCATTGTGATGACAGGGGTCATGGAACATTGTGATAACAGGGGTGAGGGAGGATTGTGATGACAAGTGATGGAACATTGTGATATCTCATGTGAGAGAGCATTTGGATGAGAAGTGCATGGAGCATTGTGATTACAAGGTTTATGGAGCATAGCGATGACAAGGTTGTGGATCATTGTGATGAAAAGCACATGGCACATTGTGATGACAAGGGTCATGGAGCATTGTTCTGAAAAAGGCATGGAGCATTGTGATGACAAGGGTCACGGAGAATTGTGATGAAAAGTTCATGGAGCATTGTGGTTACAAAGGTCACAGAGCCTTGCGATGACGCAGGCATGGACCGTTGTGATGACAAACGTTATGAAGCATTGTGATGACTGGAGTCACGGAGCATTGTGATGACAAGGGTCATGGAGCATTGTGATGACAAGGGCATGGAACATTGTGATGACAGGGGCATGGAGCATTGGTCTGACAAGTTTAATAGATTATTGTGATGACATTGGACCTGGTGCATTGTGATGACAAGGGCATGGAGCACTGTGATGACAAGGGCAAGGAGTATTGTGAAAACAGGTGTAAGGGGGCATTGTGATGACATATGTCATGGTCAATTTCAAAGACAATGGCATGGAGTATTGTGATGCCAAATGTCATGGTCCATTGCGATGACAGGGGCATGAAGCATTGTGATTACATGGGTCTTGGAGCATTGTGATAACAAAGGTCATGGAGCATTGTGATGAGAAATCCATGGAGCCTTCTGATGACATGTCTCATGGAGCATTCTGATGAAAGGGGGCATGGAGCATTCTGATTACAGGGGTCTTGGAACATTGTGATAACAAGGGCAAGGAGCATGGGTCTAATAAGTTTCATGGATTATTGTGATGAGAGTTGGAATGGCACATTGTGATGACAAGGGCATGGAGCATTGTGATGACCAGGTTATGCAGTATTGTGAAGAGAGGTGTCAGGGAGCATTGTGATGACATATGTAATGGCCCATTGTGATGACAATGGCATGGAGCATTGTGATGCCAAGTGTCATGGAGGATTCTGATGACAAAGGTAATGGAGCATTGTGATGACAATGGCTTGGAGCATTGTGATGATAATGGTCAGGGAGCATTTTGCTGACAAGTGCACGGAGAATTGTGATGACAAGCGTCATGGAGCATTCTGATGACAAGCTTGTGGAGTATTTTGATGACAATGGCATGGAGCACTGGGATGAAAACGGCATGTGGATTTGTGATGAAAATGGCATGGAGCCTTTTCGTGACACAGTTCAAGGAGCATTCTGACGACAAGTGTCAGGGAGCATTTTGATGACAAGTGTATGGAGAATTGTGATGACAATGTTCATGGAGCATTGTGATGAAAAGGGCATGGAGTATTGTGATGACAGGCATCATGGAGCGTTGTGAGGACAAGTGTTATTGAACATTCTGATCACAATGGTTTGGAGCATTGTGATGACAGAAGTCATGGATCATTTTGATTTCAAGGAGCATGGAGCATTTTGATGACAAGGGCCTGAAGCAATGTGATCCCAAGGTTCCTGGAGGATTGTGATGACAATGGTAATGGAGTATTGTGATGGCATGCGCATAGAGCATTGTAATGACAAGGTCATGTAGCATTTTGCTGACAAAGGCATGGAGCATTGTGATGACAGATGTCATGGAGCACTGTGATTACAAGCGTCATGGAACATTGGGATGACAAGTGCATGGATCATTGTGATGACAAGGGTCATGGAGCACTGGGCTGAAAATGTTCATGGAGTATTGTGATGACAGGGGTCATGGAGAATAGTTATGACAGGGGCATGGAGCATTGGTCTCACAAGTTTCATAGATTATTGTGATGACAGTGGACATGGTGCATTGTGATGACATGCGCATAGAGCATTGTGATGACAAGGGCATGGAGTATTGTGAAGACAGGTATCAGGGGGCATTGTGATGAAATATGTCATGGTCCATTGCGATGACAATAGCATGGAGCATAGTGATGCCAAATGCAAGGGAGGATTGTGATGACAAATATAATGGAGCACTGTGATGACTAGGGCATGGAGCATTATGAAGACAAGGGCCGTTGAGAATTTTCATGGCAATGTCGTGAACCATTGTGATGACAAGGTCCTGGAGCATTGTGATGAGAAAACCATGGAGCCTTGCGCTGACAAGTCTCATGGAGCATACTGATGAAAAGGGGCATGGGGCATTCTGATTACAGGGGTCTTGGAACATTGTGATAACAAGAGCATGGAGCAATGTGATGACACTGGCATGGAGCATTGGTCTAATAAGTTTCATGGATTATTGTGATGACAGTTGGAATGGCACATTATGAAGACAGGAGCATGGAGCATTCTGATGACCAGTTCATACAGTATTGTGAAGAGAGGTGTCAGGGAGCATTGTGATCACATATTTAATGGCCCATTGTGATGACAATGGCTTGGAGCATTCTGATGACAAGGGTCAGGGAGCATTGTGCTGACAAGTGCATGGAGAATTGTGATGACAAGGGTCATGGAGCACTCTGATGACAAGCTTGTGTAGTATTTTGATGACAATGGCATGGAGCATTGGGATGAAAACAGCATGGGGCTTTGTGATGAAAAAGGCATGGAGCCTATTCGTCACAGGGTTCAAGGTGCATTCTGACGACAAGTGTCAAGGAGCATTGTGATGACAAGTGTATTGAGAATTGTGATCACAAAGGTCATGGAGCATTGTGATGAGAAGACCATGGATAATTGTGATGATGAGCATCATGGCGTGTTGTGATGATAAGTGTTTTGCAACATTGTGATCACCAGGGTTCGGAGCATTGTGATGACAGAGGTCATGGAGCATTTTGATTTCACTGTGATGACAATAGCCTGAAGCATTATGATGATGGGCATGGTGCATTGTTATGACAGTGTTCATGGAGCATTTAGATGAAAAGGGGCATGGAGCATTGTGATTACAGGGGTCTTGGAGCATTGTGATGACAAGGGCATGGAGCATTGTGATGAGAAGTGCATGGAACATTCTGATGATATGCATCATGGAGCTTTGTGATGACAAGGGCAAGGAGCATTATAATTACAGGGGTCTTGGAGCACTGTGATGAAAAGGGCATGGATCATTGTGATGAAAAAGGCATGGAGCCTTGTCATGACAGAGTTCATGGAGCATACTGACGACAAGTGTCAGGGAGCATTGTGATGAAAAGAGTATTGAGAATTGTGATGACAAAGGTCATGGAGCCTTGTGATGAGAAGACCATTGATAATAGTGATGATTAGCGTCATGGGGTTTTGTGATGATAAGTGTTATGCAACATTGTGATCACCAGGGTTTGGAGCATTGTGATGACAGAGGTCATGGAGCATTTTGATTTCATTGTGATGACAATAGCCTGAAGCATTATGATGATGGGCATGGTTCATTGTGATGACAGGGTTCATGGAGCATTGTGATGAAAAGGGGCATGGAGCATTGTGATTACAGGGGTTTGGAGCATTGTGATGAGAAGGGTCATGGAGCCTTGTGATGACAGGGGTCATGGAGCATTGTGATGACCAGGGAATGGAGCATGGTGATGACAAGGTCTTGGAGCACTGTGATGAGATGACCATGGAGACTTGTGATGACAAGTCTCATGGAGCATTCTGATGAAAAGGGGCATGGAGCATTGTGATTACGAGGGTATGGAGCATTGTGATGACAAGGGCATGGAGCATTGTGAGGAGAAGGCCATGGAACATTCTGATGACATGTGTCATGGAGCTTTGTGATGACAAGGTCATGGAGCATTGTGATTACATGGCTCTTGGAGCATTGTGATTACAATGGTCATGGAGCCTTGTGATCACAAGGCCGTGGAACATTGTGATGGCAGGGTTCATGGAGCATTGCTGATAGAGGTAATGGAGCATTGTGATGAGAAGGGCATTGAGCATTGGTCTGAAATGTTTCATGGATTATTGTGATGAGAGTGGGCATGGAGCATTGTGATGACAAGGGCACGGTACACTGTGATACATGGGTCACGGAGGATTGTAATGACAAGGACATGGAGCATTATGATGAGAAGGGCATCGAGCATTGTGATGACAAGTGTCATGGAGATTTGTGATGACAAGGACATGGAGCAATGTGAAGAGAGGTTTCATGGAGCATTGTGATGACAATGACATGGAGCATTGTGATGCCAAGGGTCATGGAGCTTTGTGATGACAATGGTCATGGAGCATTTTGATTTCACTGTGATGACAATAGCCTGAAGCATTATGATGATGGGCATGGTGCATTGTTATGACAGTGTTCATGGAGGATTGAGATGAGAAGGGGCATATAGCATTGTGATTACAGGGGTCTTGGAGCATTGTGATGACAAGGGCATGGAGCATTGTGATGAGAAGTGCATGGAACATTCTGATGATATGCATCATGGAGCTTTGTGATGACAAGGGCAAGGAGCATTATGATTACAGTGGTCTTGGAGAACTGTGATGAAAAGGGCATGGATCATTGTGATGAAAAAGGCATGGAGCCTTGTCATGACAGAGTTCATGGAGCATACTGACGACAAGTGTCAGGGAGCATTGTGATGACAAGGGAATGGAGCATGGTGATGACAAGGTCTTGGAGCATTGTGATGAGTTGACCATGGAGACTTGTGATGACAAATATCATGGAGCCTTCTGATGAAAAGGGGCATGGAGCATTGTGATTACTAGTGTCTTGGAGCATTGTGATGACAAGGGCATGGTACATTGTGAGGAGATGGCCATGGAACATTCTGATGACATGTGTCATGGAGCTTTGTGATGACAAGGGCATGGAGCATTGTGATTACATGGGTCTTGGAGCATTGTGATGACAATGGTCATAGAGCCTTGTGATCACAAGGCCGTGGAACATTGTGATGGCAGGGGGCATGGAGCATTGTTGATAGAGGTAATGGAGCATTGTGATGAGAAGCGCATTGAGCATTGGTCTGAAATGTTTCATGGATTATTGTGATGAGAGTGGGCATGGAGCATTGTGAGGACAAGGGCACGGTACACTGTGATACATGGGTCATGGAGGATTGTAATGACAAGGACATGGAGCATTATGATGAGAAGGGCCTGAAGCAATGTGATCCCAAGGTTCCTGGAGGATTGTGATGACAATGGTAATGGAGTATTGTGATGACATGCGCATAGAGCATTGTAATGACAAGGTCATGTAGCATTTTGCTGACAAAGGCATGGAGCACTGTGATGACAGATGTCATGGAGCACTGTGATAACAAGCGTCATGGAACATTGGGATGACAAGTGCATGGATCATTGTGATGACAAGGGTCATGGAGCACTGGGCTGAAAATGTACATGGAGTATTGTGATGACAGGGGTCATGGAGCATTGTGATGACAAGGTCATGGAGCATTGTTATGACAGGGGCATGGAGCATTGGTCTTACAAGTTTCATAGATTATTGTGATGACAGTGGACATGGGGCATTGTGATGACCAGGGCATGGAGCATTGTGATGACAAGGGCATGGAGTATTGTGAAGACAGGTGTCAGGGGGCATTGTGATGAAATATGTCATGGTCCATTGCGATGACAATAGCATGGAGCATAGTGATGCCAAATGCAAGGGAGGATTGTGATGACAAATATAATGGAGCACTGTGATGACTAGGGCTTGGAGCATTATGAAGACAAGGGCCGTTGAGAATTTTCATGACAATGTCGTGAACCATTGTGATGACAAGGTCCTGGAGCATTGTGATGAGAAAACCATGGAGCCTTGCGATGACAAGTCTCATGGAACATACTGATGAAAAGGGGCATGGGGCATTCTGATTACAGGGGTCTTAAACATTGTGATAACAAGAGCATGGAGCAATGTGATGACAAGGGCATGGAGCATTCGTCTAATAAGTTTCATGGATTATTGTGATGACAGTTGGAATGGCGCATTATGAAGACAAGAGCATGGAGCATTGTGATGACCAGATCATGCAGTATTGTGAAGAGAGGTGTCAGGGAGCATTGTGATTACATATGTAATGGTCCATTGTGATGACAATGGCTTGGATCATTGTGATTCCAAGTGTCATGGAGGATTCGAATGACAAAGGTAATGGAGCATTGTGATGACAATGGCTTGGATCATTGTGATGACAAGGGTCAGGGAGCATTGTGCTGACAAGTGCATGGAGAATTGTGATGACAAGGGTCATGGAGCATTCTTATGACAAGCTTGTGTAGTATTTTGATGACAATGGCATGGAGCTTTGGGATGAAAACAGCATGGGGCTTTGTGATGAAAAAGGCATGGAGCCTTTTCATCACAGGGTTCAAGGTGCATTCTGACGACAAGTGTCAGGGAGCATTGTGATGACAAGTGTATTGAGAATTGTGATGACAAAGGTCATGGAGCATTGTGATGAGAAGACCATGGATAATTGTGATGATGAGCGTCATGGGGTGTTGTGATGATAAGTGTTTTGCAACATTGTGATCACCAGGGTTTGGAGCATTGTGATGACAGAGGTCATGGAGCATTTTGTTTTCACTGTGATGACAATAGCCTGAAGCATTATGATGATGGGCATGGTGCATTGTTATGACAGTGTTCATGGAGCATTGAGATGAAAAGGGGCATGGAGCATTGTGATTACAGGGGTCTTGGAGCATTGTGATGACAAGGGCATGGAGCATTGTGATGAGAAGTGCATGGAACATTCTGATGATATGCATCATGGAGCTTTGTGATGACAAGGGCAAGGAGCATTATGATTACAGTGGTCTTGGAGCACTGTGATGAAAAGGGCATGGATCATTGTGATGAAAAAGCCATGGAGCCTTGTCATGACAGAGTTCATGGAGCATACTGACGACAGGTGTCAGGGAGCATTGTGATGAAAAGAGTATTGAGAATTGTGATGACAAAGGTCATGGAGCCTTGTGATGAGAAGACCATGGATAATAGTGATGATTAGCATCATGGGGTTTTGTGATGATAAGTGTTATGCAACATTGTGATCACCAGGGTTTGGAGCATTGTGATGACAGAGGTCATGGAGCATTTTGATTTCATTGTGATGACAATAGCCTGAAGCATTATGATGATGGGCATGGTTCATTGTGATGACAGGGTTCATGGAGCATTGTGATGAAAAGGGGCATGGATCATTGTGATTACAGGAGTTTGGAGCATTGTGATGAGAAGGGTCATGGAGCCTTGTGATGACAGGTGTCATGGAGCATTGTGATGACCAGGGAATGGAGCATGGTGATGACAAGGTCTTGGAGCATTGTGATGAGATGACCATGGAGACTTGTGATGACAAGTCTCATGGAGCATTCTGATGAAAAGGGGCATGGAGCATTGTGATTACGAGGGTATGGAGCATTGTGATGACAAGGGCATGGAGCATTGTGAGGAGAAGGCCATGGAACATTCTGATGACATGTGTCATGGAGCTTTGTGATGACACGGGCATGGAGCATTGTGATTACATGGCTCTTGGAGCATTGTGATGACAATGGTCATGGAGCCTTGTGATCACAAGGCCGTGGAACATTGTGATGGCAGGGGTCATGGAGCATTGTTGATAGAGGTAATGGAGCATTGTGATGAGAAGGGCATTGAGCATTGGTCTGAAATGTTTCATGGATTATTGTGATGAGAGTGGTCATGGAGCATTGTGATGACAAGGGCACGGTACACTGTGATACATGGGTCATGGAGGATTGTAATGACAAGGACATGGAGCATTATGATGAGAAGGGCATCGAGCATTGTGATGACAAGTGTCATGGAGATTTGTGATGACAAGGACATGGAGCAATGTGAAGAGAGGTTTCATGGAGCATTGTGATGACAATGACATGGAGCATTGTGATGCCAAGGGTCATGGAGCTTTGTGATGACAAAGGTCATGGAGCATTTTGATGACCAGCGTGTGGTGCATTGTTATGAGTAGGGCAGGGAGCATTTTGATGACAGGGTCATGCAGCAATTTGATGAAAAGTGCAATGGAACATTTTGATGACAGTGGTTATAGAACACTGTGATTCCAGGGGTCATGGAGCTTTGGGATGAAAAGGGTCATGGAGCATTTTGATGACAGTGGTTATGGAACATTGTGATGTCAGGGGTCATGGAACATTGTGCTGATAAGGGGATGTAGCATTGTGATAACAGAGGTCATGGAACATTGTGATAACAGGGTTGAGGGAGGAATGTGATGACTAGTGATGGAACATTGTGATATCTCATGTGAGAGACCATTTGGATGAGAAGTGCATGGAGCATTGTGATTGCAGGGGTAGTGAAGCATTGCGATGAAAAGGCATGGATCATTGTGATGATAAAGGCATGGAGCCTTGTCATGACAGGGTTCATGGAGCATACTGACGACAAGTGTCAGGGAGCATTGTGATGAAAAGTGTATTGAGCATCGTGATGACAAAGATCATGGAGCATTGTGATGATAAGACCATGGATAATTGTGATGATGTGCGTCATGGGGTGCTGTGATGATAAGTTTTATGGAACATTGTGATCACAAGGGTTTGTAGCATTATGATGTCAGAGGTCATGGAGAATATTAATTTCATTGTGATGACAATAGACTGAAGTATTATGATGATGGGCATCGTGCACTGTGATGACAGGGTTCAGGGAGCATTGAGATGAAAAGGGGCATGGAGCATTGTGATGACCAGGGTCATGGAGCATTGTGCTGAGAAAGGCATAGAGCATTGTGATGACAAGGGTCAAAGAGCATTGTGATGAAAAGTTCATGGAGCATTGGGGTTAAAAAGGTCACAGAGACTGTTGATGGTGAGGGCATGGACCACTGTGATGACAAAGTTCATGAAGCATTGTGATGACTGGAGTAACGGAGCATTGTGATGACAGGGGTCATGGAGCATTGTGATAACAAGGGCATGGAGCATTGTGATGACAAGGGCATGGAACATTGGTCTAATAACTTTCATGGTTTGTTGCGATGACAGTTGGAATGGCCTATTGTGATAACAAGGGCATGGAGCATTGTGATGACCAGGTCATGCAGTATTGTGAAGATAAGTGTCAGGGAGCATTGTGATGACATATGTAATGGCCCATTGTGATGACAATGGCATGTAGCACTGTGATGCCAAGTGTCATGGAGGATTCTGATGAGAAAGGTAATGGAGCATTGTGATGACAAGGGTCCGGGAGCATTCTGATGACAAGCTTGTGGAGTATTTTGATGACAATGGTATGGAACATTGTGATGAAAATGGCATGGGGCATTGTGATGAAAAAAGCATGGAGCCTTTTCGTGATGGGTTTCAAGGAGCATTCTGATGACAAGTGTCAGGGAGCATTGTGATCACAAGTGTATTGAGAATTGTGATGACAAAGGTCATGGAGCATTGTGATGAAAAGGGCATGGAGTATTGTGATGACAGGCATCATGGGGCGTTGTGATGACAAGTGTTATGGAACAATGTGATCACAAGGGTTTGGAGCATTGTGATGACAGAGGTCATGGATCATTTTGATTTCAAGGAGCATGGAGCATTGTGATGACAAGGGCATGAAGCAATGTGATCCCAAGGTTGATGGAGGATTGTGATGACAATGGAAATGGAGTATTGTGATGACAAGCGCATAGAGGATTGTAATGACAAGGTCATTTAGCATTTTGCTGACAAAGACATGGAGCATTGTGATGACAATGGCATGGAGCATTGTGATGCCAAGTGTCATGGGGGATTCTGATGACAATGGTAATGGAGCATTGTGATGACAATGGCTTGGAGCATTGTGATGACAAGGGTCAGGGAGCATTGTGCTGACAAGTGCATGGAGAATTGTGATGACAAGGGTCATGGAGCATTCTGATAACAATCCTGTGGTGTATTTTGATGACAATGGCATGCAGCATTGGGATGAAAACGGCATGTGGCTTTGTGATGAAAAAGACATGGAGCCTTTTTGTGACAGGGTTCAAGGAGCATTCTGACGACAAGTGTCAGCGAGCATTGTGATGACAAGTTTATTGAGAATTTTGATGACAAAGGTCTTGGAGCCTTGTGATGAGACGACCATGGATCATTGTGATGATGAGCGTCATGGGGTGTTGTGATGATAAGAGTTATGCAACATTGTGATCACCAGGATTTTGAGCATTGTGATGACAGAGGTCATGGAGCATTTTGATTTGATTGTGATGACAATTGCCTGAAGCATTATGATGATGGGCATTGTTCATTGTGCTGACAGGGTTCATAAGAGCATTGAGATGAAAAGGGGCATGGAGCATTGTGATTACAGGGGTCTTAGTGCTTTGTGATGACAAGAGCAGGGAGCATTGTGATGAGAAGTCCATGGAACATTCTGATGACATGCGTCATGGAGCTTTGGATGGCAAGGGCATGGAGCATTGTGATTACAGGGGTCTTGGAGCATTGTGATGAAAAGGGCATGGATCATTGTGATGAAAAAGGCATGGAGCCTTGTCATGACAGGGTTCATGGAGCATATTGACGACAAGTGTCAGGGAGCACTGTGATGAAAAGTGTATTGAGAATTGTGATGACAAAGGTCATGGAGAATTGTGATGAAAAGTGTATGGAATATTGTGATGACAGGCATCTTGGAGCGTTGTGAGGACAAGTGTTATGGAACATTGTGATCACAAGGGTTTGGAGCATTGTGATGACAGAGGTCATGGATCATTTTGATTTCAAGGAGCATGTAGCATTGTGATGACAAGGGCATGAAGCAATGTGATCCCAAGGTTCATGGAGGTTTATGATGACAATGGTAATCGAGTATTGTGATGACAATCGCATACAGCATTGTAATGACAAGGTCATGTAGCATTTTGCTGACAAAGGCATGGAGCATTGTGATGACAGGTGTCATGGAGCACTGTGATGACAAGCGTCACGGAGCACTGTGAATACAGGGGTCATGGAACATTGGGATGACAAGGGCATGGATCATTGTGATGACAAGGGTCATGGAGCATTGGGCTGAAAATGTTCATGGAGTATTGTGATGACAGGGGTCATGGAGCATTGTGATTACAGGGGTCTTGGAGCATTGTGATGACAAGAGTCCCAGATCATTGTGTTGTCAGGTGTCATGGAGTGTTGTGATGACAGTGGTCATGGAGCATTGTGATGATATTGGTCATGGAGCATTGTGATGAGAAGGTCATGGAGCATTGGGCTGAAAATGTTCATGGAGTATTGTGATGACAGGAGTCATGGAGCATGGTGATGACAAGGTCTTGGAGCATTGTGATGAGTTGACCATGGAGACTTGTGATGACAAATATCATGGAGCCTTCTGATGAAAAGGGGCATGGAGCATTGTGATTACGAGTGTCTTGGAGCATTGTGATGACAAGGGCATGGAGCATTGTGAGGAGAAGGCCATGGAACATTCTGATGACATGCGTCATGGAGCTCTGTGATGACAAGGGCATGGAGCATTGTGATTACATGGGTCTTGGAGCATTGTGATGACAATGGTCATTTAGTCTTGTGATCACAAGGCCGTGGAACACTGTGATGGCAGGGGTCATGGAGCATTGTTGACAGTGGTAGTGGAGCATTGTGATGAGAAGTGCATTGAGCATTGGTCTGAAATGTTTCATGGATTATTGTGATGACAGTGGGCATGGCGCATTTTGATGACAAGGGCATGGTACACTGTGATACATGGGTCATGGAGGATTGTAATGACAAGGACATGGAGCATTGTGATGAGAAGGGCATCGAGCATTGTGATGACAAGTGTCATGGAGCTTTGTGATGACAAGTGCATGGAGCAATGTGATGAGAGGGTTCATGGAGCATTGTGATGTCCATGGCATGGAGCATTGTGATGCCAAGTGTCATGGAGCTTAGTGATGACCATGGTCATGGAGCATTTTGATGACAAGTGTGTGGTGCATTGTGATGAGAAGGGCAGGGAGCATTTTGATGACAGGGTCATGCAGCAATTTGATGAAAAGTGTAATGTAATATTTTGATGACAGGGGTTATAGAACATTGTGATGCCAGGGGTCATAGAGCTTTGGGATGAAAATGGTCATGGAGCATTTTGATGACAGGGGTTATGGAACATTGTGATGTCAGGGGTCATGGATAATTGTGCTGATAAGGGGATGTAGCATTGTGATGACAGGGGTCATGGAACATTGTGATAACAGGGGTGAGGGAGGATTGTGATGACAAGTGATGGAACATTGTGATATCTCATGTGAGAGAGCATTTGGATGAGAAGTGCATGGAGCATTGTGATTACAAGGTTTATGGAGCATAGCGATGACAAGGTTGTGGATCATTGTGATGAAAAGCACATGGCACATTGTGATGACAAGGGTCATGGAGCATTGTTCTGAAAAAGGCATGGAGCATTGTGATGACAAGGGTCACGGAGAATTGTGATGAAAAGTTCATGGAGCATTGTGGTTACAAAGGTCACAGAGCCTTGCGATGACGAAGGCATGGACCGTTGTGATGACAAACGTTATGAAGCATTGTGATGACTGGAGTCACGGAGCATTGTGATGACAAGGGTCATGGAGCATTGTGATGACAAGGGCATGGAACATTGTGATGACAGGGGCATGGAGCATTGGTCTGACAAGTTTAATAGATTATTGTGATGACATTGGACCTGTTGCATTGTGATGACAAGGGCATGGAGCACTGTGATGACAAGGGCAAGGAGTATTGTGAAAACAGGTGTAAGGGGGCATTGTGATGACATATGTCATGGTCAATTTCAAAGACAATGGCATGGAGTATTGTGATGCCAAATGTCATGGTCCATTACGATGACAGGGGCATGAAGCATTGTGATTACATGGGTCTTGGAGCATTGTGATGACAAAGGTCATGGAGCATTGTGATGAGAAATCCATCGAGCCTTCTGATGACATGTCTCATGGAGCATTCTGATGAAAAGGGGCACGGAGCATTCTGATTACAGGGGTCTTGGAACATTGTGATAACAAGGGCAAGGAGCATTGGTCTAATAAGTTTCATGGATTATTGTGATGAGAGTTGGAATGGCACATTGTGATGACAAGGGCATGGAGCATTGTGATGACCAGGTTATGCAGTATTGTGAAGAGAGGTGTCAGGGAGCATTGTGATGACATATGTAATGGCCCATTGTGATGACAATGGCATGGAGCATTGTGATGCCAAGTGTCATGGAGGATTCTGATGACAAAGGTAATGGAGCATTGTGATGACAATGGCTTGGAGCATTGTGATGATAATGGTCAGGGAGCATTTTGCTGACAAGTGCACGGAGAATTGTGATGACAAGCGTCATGGAGCATTCTGATGACAAGCTTGTGGAGTATTTTGATGACAATGGCATGGAGCACTGGGATGAAAACGGCATGTGGATTTGTGATGAAAATGGCATGGAGCCTTTTCGTGACACAGTTCAAGGAGCATTCTGACGACAAGTGTCAGGGAGCATTTTGATGACAAGTGTATGGAGAATTGTGATGACAATGTTCATGGAGCATTGTGATGAAAAGGGCATGGAGTATTGTGATGACAGGCATCATGGAGCGTTGTGAGGACAAGTGTTATTGAACATTCTGATCACAAGGGTTTGGAGCATTGTGATGACAGAAGTCATGGATCATTTTGATTTCAAGGAGCATGGAGCATTTTGATGACAAGGGCCTGAAGCAATGTGATCCCAAGGTTCCTGGAGGATTGTGATGACAATGGTAATGGAGTATTGTGATGGCATGCGCATAGAGCATTGTAATGACAAGGTCATGTAGCATTTTGCTGACAAAGGCATGGAGCATTGTGATGACAGATGTCATGGAGCACTGTGATTACAAGCGTCATGGAACATTGGGATGACAAGTGCATGGATCATTGTGATGACAAGGGTCATGGAGCACTGGGCTGAAAATGTTCATGGAGTATTGTGATGACAGGGGTCATGGAGAATAGTTATGACAGGGGCATGGAGCATTGGTCTCACAAGTTTCATAGATTATTGTGATGACAGTGGACATGGTGCATTGTGATGACATGCGCATAGAGCATTGTGATGACAAGGGCATGGAGTATTGTGAAGACAGGTATCAGGGGGCATTGTGATGAAATATGTCATGGTCCATTGCGATGACAATAGCATGGAGCATAGTGATGCCAAATGCAAGGGAGGATTGTGATGACAAATATAATGGAGCACTGTGATGACTAGGGCATGGAGCATTATGAAGACAAGGGCCGTTGAGAATTTTCATGGCAATGTCGTGAACCATTGTGATGACAAGGTCCTGGAGCATTGTGATGAGAAAACCATGGAGCCTTGCGCTGACAAGTCTCATGGAGCATACTGATGAAAAGGGGCATGGGGCATTCTGATTACAGGGGTCTTGGAACATTGTGATAACAAGAGCATGGAGCAATGTGATGACAAGGGCATGGAGCATTGGTCTAATAAGTTTCATGGATTATTGTGATGACAGTTGGAATGGCACATTATGAAGACAGGAGCATGGAGCATTCTGATGACCAGTTCATACAGTATTGTGAAGAGAGGTGTCAGGGAGCATTGTGATTACATATGTAATGGCCCATTGTGATGACAATGGCTTGGAGCATTGTGATTCCAAGTGTCATGGAGGATTCTAATGACAAAGGTAATGGAGCATTGTGATGACAATGGCTTGGATCATTGTGATGACAAGGGTCAGGGAGCATTGTGCTGACAAGTGCATGGAGAATTGTGATGACAAGGGTCATGGAGCACTCTGATGACAAGCTTGTGTAGTATTTTGATGACAATGGCATGGAGCATTGGGATGAAAACAGCATGGGGCTTTGTGATGAAAAAGGCATGGAGCCTTTTCGTCACATGGTTCAAGGTGCATTCTGACGACAAGTGTCAAGGAGCATTGTGATGACAAGTGTATTGAGAATTGTGATCACAAAGGTCATGGAGCATTGTGATGAGAAGACCATGGATAATTGTGATGATGAGCGTCATGGGGTGTTGTGATGATAAGTGTTTTGCAACATTGTGATCACCAGGGTTCGGAGCATTGTGATGACAGAGGTCATGGAGCATTTTGATTTCACTGTGATGACAATAGCCTGAAGCATTATGATGATGGGCATGGTGCATTGTTATGACAGTGTTCATGGAGCATTGAGATGAAAAGGGGCATGGAGCATTGTGATTACAGGGGTCTTGGAGCATTGTGATGACAAGGGCATGGAGCATTGTGATGAGAAGTGCATGGAACATTCTGATGATATGCATCATGGAGCTTTGTGATGACAAGGGCAAGGAGCATTATGATTACAGGGGTCTTGGAGCACTGTGATGAAAAGGGCATGGATCATTGTGATGAAAAAGGCATGGAGCCTTGTCATGACAGAGTTCATGGAGCATACTGACGACAAGTGTCAGGGAGCATTGTGATGAAAAGAGTATTGAGAATTGTGATGACAAAGGTCATGGAGCCTTGTGATGAGAAGACCATGGATAAAAGTGATGATTAGCATCATGGGGTTTTGTGATGATAAGTGTTATGCAACATTGTGATCACCAGGTTTTGGAGCATTGTGATGACAGAGGTCATGGAGCATTTTGATTTCATTGTGATGACAATAGCCTGAAGCATTATGATGATGGGCATGGTTCATTGTGATGACAGGGTTCATGGAGCATTGTGATGAAAAGGGGCATGGAGCATTGTGATTACAGGGGTTTGGAGCATTGTGATGAGAAGGGCCATGGAGCCTTGTGATGACAGGGGTCATGGAGCATTGTGATGACCAGGGAATGGAGCATGGTGATGACAAGGTCTTGGAGCATTGTGATGAGATGACCATGGAGACTTGTGATGACAAGTCTCATGGAGCATTCTGATGAAAAGGGGCATGGAGCATTGTGATTACGAGGGTATGGAGCATTGTGATGACAAGGGCATGGAGCATTGTGAGGAGAAGGCCATGGAACATTCTGATGACATGTGTCATGGAGCTTTGTGATGACAAGGTCATGGAGCATTGTGATTACATGGCTCTTGGAGCATTGTGATGACAATGGTCATGGAGCCTTGTGATCACAAGGCCGTGGAACATTGTGATGGCAGGGGTCATGGAGCATTGTTGATAGAGGTAATGGAGCATTGTGATGAGAAGGGCATTGAGCATTGGTCTGAAATGTTTCATGGATTATTGTGATGAGAGTGGGCATGGAGCATTGTGATGACAAGGGCACGGTACACTGTGATACATGGGTCATGGAGGATTGTAATGACAAGGACATGGAGTATTATGATGAGAAGGGCATCGAGCATTGTGATGACAAGTGTCATGGAGATTTGTGATGACAAGGACATGGAGCAATGTGAAGAGAGGTTTCATGGAGCATTGTGATGACAATGACATGGAGCATTGTGATGCCAAGGGTCATGGAGCTTTGTGATGACAAATGTCATGGAGCATTTTGATGACCAGCGTGTGGTGCATTGTTATGAGTAGGGCAGGGAGCATTTTGATGACAGGTTCATGCAGCAATTTGATGAAAAGTGCAATGGAACATTTTGATGACAGTGGTTATAGAACAGTGTGATTCCAGGGGTCATGGAGCTTTGGGATGAAAAGGGTCATGGAGCATTTTGATGACAGTGGTTATGGAACATTGTGATGTCAGGGGTCATGGAACATTGTGCTGATAAGGGGATGTAGCATTGTGATAACAGGGGTCATGGGACATTGTGATAACAGGGTTGAGGGAGGAATGTGATGACTAGTGATGGAACATTGTGATATCTCATGTGAGAGAGCATTTGGATGAGAAGTGCATGGAGCATTGTGATTGCAGGGGTCTTGGAGCATTGCGATGAAAAGGCATGGATCATTGTGATGATAAAGCATTGAGCCTTGTCATGACAGGGTTCATGGAGCATACTGACGACAAGTGTCAGGGAGCATTGTGATGAAAAGTGTATTGAGCATCGTGATGACAAAGATCATGGAGCATTGTGATGATAAGACCATGGATAATTGTGATGATGAGCGTCATGGGGTGCTGTGATGATAAGTTTTATGGAACATTGTGATCACAAGGGTTTGTAGCATTATGATGTCAGAGGTCATGGAGAATATTAATTTCATTGTGATGACAATAGACTGAAGTATTATGATGATGGGCATCGTGCACTGTGATGACAGGGTTCAGGGAGCATTGAGATGAAAAGGGGCATGGAGCATTGTGATGACCAGGGTCATGGAGCATTGTGCTGAGAAAGGCATAGAGCATTGTGATGACAAGGGTCAAAGAGCATTGTGATGAAAAGTTCATGGAGCATTGGGGTTAAAAAGTCACAGAGACTGTTGATGGTGAGGGCATGGACCACTGTGATGACAAAGTTCATGAAGCATTGTGATGACTGGAGTAACGGAGCATTGTGATGACAGGGGTCATGGAGCATTGTGATAACAAGGGCATGGAGCATTGTGATGACAAGGGCATGGAACATTGGTCTAATAACTTTCATGGTTTGTTGCGATGACAGTTGGAATGGCCTATTGTGATAACAAGGGCATGGAGCTTTGTGATGACCAGGTCATGCAGTATTGTGAAGATAAGTGTCAGGGAGCATTGTGATGACATATGTAATGGCCCATTGTGATGACAATGGCATGTAGCACTGTGATGCCAAGTGTCATGGAGGATTCTGATGAGAAAGGTAATGGAGCATTGTGATGACAAGGGTCCGGGAGCATTCTGATGACAAGCTTGTGGAGTATTTTGATGACAATGGTATGGAACATTGTGATGAAAATGGCATGGGGCATTGTGATGAAAAAAGCATGGAGCCTTTTCGTGATGGGTTTCAAGGAGCATTCTGATGACAAGTGTCAGGGAGCATTGTGATCACAAGTGTATTGAGAATTGTGATGACAAAGGTCATGGAGCATTGTGATGAAAAGGGCATGGATTATTGTGATGACAGGCATCATGGGGCGTTGTGATGACAAGTGTTATGGAACAATGTGATCACAAGGGTTTGGAGCATTGTGATGACAGAGGTCATGGATCATTTTGATTTCAAGGAGCATGGAGCATTGTGATGACAAGGGCATGAAGCAATGTGATCCCAAGGTTGATGGAGGATTGTGATGACAATGGAAATGGAGTATTGTGATGACAAGCGCATAGAGGATTGTAATGACAAGGTCATTTAGCATTTTGCTGACAAAGACATGGAGCATTGTGATGACAATGGCATGGAGCATTGTGATGCCAAGTGTCATGGGGGATTCTGATGACAATGGTAATGGAGCATTGTGATGACAATGGCTTGGAGCATTGTGATGACAAGGGTCAGGGAGCATTGTGCTGACAAGTGCATGGAGAATTGTGATGACAAGGGTCATGGAGCATTCTGATGACAAACTTGTGGAGTATTTTGATGACAATGGCATGGAGCATTGTGATGAAAATGGCATGGGGCATTGTGATGAAAAAGGCATGGAGCCTTTTTGTGACAGGGTTCAAGGAGCATTCTGACGACAAGTGTCAGCGAGCATTGTGATGACAAGTTTATTGAGAATTTTGATGACAAAGGTCTTGGAGCCTTGTGATGAGACGACCATGGATCATTGTGATGATGAGCGTCATGGGGTGTTGTGATGATAAGAGTTATGCAACATTGTGATCACCAGGATTTTGAGCATTGTGATGACAGAGGTCATGGAGCATTTTGATTTGATTGTGATGACAATTGCCTGAAGCTTTATGATGATGGGCATTGTTCATTGTGCTGACAGGGTTCATAAGAGCATTGAGATGAAAAGGGGCATGGAGCATTGTGATTACAGGGGTCTTAGTGCTTTGTGATGACAAGAGCAGGGAGCATTGTGATGAGAAGTCCATGGAACATTCTGATGACATGCGTCATGGAGCTTTGGATGGCAAGGGCATGGAGCATTGTGATTACAGGGGTCTTGGAGCATTGTGATGAAAAGGGCATGGATCATTGTGATGAAAAAGGCATGGAGCCTTGTCATGACAGGGTTCATGGAGCATATTGACGACAAGTGTCAGGGAGCACTGTGATGAAAAGTGTATTGAGAATTGTGATGACAAAGGTCATGGAGAATTGTGATGAAAAGTGTATGGAATATTGTGATGACAGGCATCTTGGAGCGTTGTGAGGACAAGTGTTATGGAACATTGTGATCACAAGGGTTTGGAGCATTGTGATGACAGAGGTCATGGATCATTTTGATTTCAAGGAGCATGTAGCATTGTGATGACAAGGGCATGAAGCAATGTGATCCCAAGGTTCATGGAGGTTTATGATGACAATGGTAATCGAGTATTGTGATGACAATCGCATACAGCATTGTAATGACAAGGTCATGTAGCATTTTGCTGACAAAGGCATGGAGCATTGTGATGACAGGTGTCATGGAGCACTGTGATGACAAGCGTCACGGAGCACTGTGAATACAGGGGTCATGGAACATTGGGATGACAAGGGCATGGATCATTGTGATGACAAGGGTCATGGAGCATTGGGCTGAAAATGTTCATGGAGCATTGTGATTACAGGTGTCTTGGAGCATTGTGATGACAAGAGTCCCAGATCATTGTGTTGTCAGGTGTCATGGAGTGTTGTGATGACAGTGGTCATGGAGCATTGTGATGATATTGGTCATGGAGCATTGTGATGAGAAGTGCATTGAGCATTGGTCTGAAATGTTTCATGGATTATTGTGATGACAGTGGGCATGGCGCATTTTGATGACAAGGGCACGGTACACTGTGATACATGGGTGATGGAGGATTGTAATGACAAGGACATGGAGCATTGTGATGAGAAGGGCATCGAGCATTGTGATGACAAGTGTCATGGAGCTTTGTGATGACAAGTGCATGGAGCAATGTGATGAGAGGGTTCATGGAGCATTGTGATGTCCATGGCATGGAGCATTGTGATGCCAAGGGTCATGGAGCTTAGTGATGACCATGGTCATGGAGCATTTTGATGACAAGTGTGTGGTGCATTGTGATGAGAAGGGCAGGGAGCATTTTGATGACAGGGTCATGCAGCAATTTGATGAAAAGTGTAATGTAATATTTTGATGACAGGGGTTATAGAACATTGTGATGCCAGGGGTCATAGAGCTTTGGGATGAAAATGGTCATGGAGCATTTTGATGACAGGGGTTATGGAACATTGTGATGTCAGGGGTCATGGAAAATTGTGCTGATAAGGGGATGTAGCATTGTGATGACAGGGGTCATGGAACATTGTGATAACAGGGGTGAGGGAGGATTGTGATGACAAGTGATGGAACATTGTGATATCTCATGTGAGAGAGCATTTGGATGAAAAGTGCATGGAGCATTGTGATTACAAGGTTTATGGAGCATAGCGATGACAAAGTTGTGGATCATTGTGATGAAATGCACATGGCACATTGTGATGACAAGGGTCATGGAGCATTGTTCTGAAAAAGGCATGGAGCATTGTGATGACAAGGGTCACGGAGAATTGTGATGAAAAGTTCATGGAGCATTGTGGTTACAAAGGTCACAGAGCCTTGCGATGACGCAGGCATGGACCGTTGTGATGACAAACGTTATGAAGCATTGTGATGACTGGAGTCACGGAGCATTGTGATGACAAGGGTCATGGAGCATTGTGATGATAAGGGCATGGAACATTGTGATGACAGGGGCATGGAGCATTGGTCTGACAAGTTTAATAGATTATTGTGATGACATTGGACATGGTGCATTGTGATGACAAGGGCATGGAGCATTGTGATGACAAGGGCAAGGAGTATTGTGAAAACAGGTGTAAGGGGGCATTGTGATGACATATGTCATGGTCAATTTCAAAGACAATGGCATGGAGCATTGTGATGCCAAATGCCATGGTCCATGGCGATGACAGGGGCATGAAGCATTGTGATTACATAGGTCTTGGAGCATTGTGATGACAAAGGTCATGCAGCATTGTGATGAGAAATCCATGGAGCCTTCTGATGACATGTCTCATGGAGCATTCTGATGAAAAGGGGCATGGAGCATTCTGATTACAGGGGTCTTGGAACATTGTGATAACAAGGGCAAGGAGCATTGGTCTAATAAGTTTCATGGATTATTGTGATGAGAGTTGGAATGGCACATTGTGATGACAAGGGCATGGAGCATTGTGATGACCAGGTTATGCAGTATTGTGAAGAGAGGTGTCAGGGAGCATTGTGATGACATATGTAATGGCCCATTGTGATGACAATGGCATGGAGCATTGTGATGCCAAGTGTCATGGAGGATTCTGATGACAAAGGTAATGGAGCATTGTGATGACAATGGCTTGGAGCATTGTGATGATGATGGTCAGGGAGCATTTTGCTGACAAGTGCACGGAGAATTGTGATGACAAGCGTCATGGAGCATTCTGATGACAAGTTTGTGGAGTATTTTGATGACAATGGCATGGAGCACTGGGATGAAAACGGCATGTGGATTTGTGATGAAAATGGCATGGAGCCTTTTCGTGACACAGTTCAAGGAGCATTCTGACGACAAGTGTCAGGGAGCATTTTGATGACAAGTGTATGGAGAATTGTGATGAAAAAGTTCACGGAGCATTGTGATGAAAAGGGCATGGAGTATTGTGATGACAGGCATCATGGAGCGTTGTGAGGACAAGTGTTATTGAACATTGTGATCACAAGTGTTTGGAGCATTGTGATGACAGAGGTCATGGATCATTTTGATTTCAAGGAGCATGGAGCATTGTGATGACAAGGGCCTGAAGCAATGTGATCCCAAGGTTCCTGGAGGATTGTGATGACAATGGTAATGGAGTATTGTGATGACTTGCGCATAGAGCATTGTAATGACAAGGTCATGTAGCATTTTGCTGACAAAGGCATGGAGCATTGTGATGACAGATGTCATGGAGCACTGTGATTACAAGCGTCATGGAACATTGGGATGACAAGTGCATGGATCATTGTGATGACAAGGGTCATGGAGCACTGGGCTGAAAATGTTCATGGAGTATTGTGATGACAGGGGTCATGGAGCATTGTGATGACAAGGTCATGGAGCATAGTTATGACAGGGGCATGGAGCATTGGTCTGACAAGTTTCATAGATTATTGTGATGACAGTGGACATGGTGCATTGTGATGACAAGGGCATAGAGCATTGTGATGACAAGGGCATGGAGTATTGTGAAGACAGGTGTCAGGGGGCATTGTGATGAAATATGTCATGGTCCATTGCGATGACAATAGCATGGAGCATAGTGATGCCAAATGCAAGGGAGGATTGTGATGACAAATATAATGGAGCACTGTGATGACTAGGGCATGGAGCATTATGAAGACAAGGGCCATTGAGAATTTTCATGACAATGTCGTGAACCATTATGATGTCAATGTCCTGGAGCATTGTGATGAGAAAACCATGGAGCCTTGCGATGACAAGTCTCATGGAGCATACTGATGAAAAGGGGCATGGGGCATTCTGATTACAGGGGTCTTGGAACATTGTGATAACAAGAGCATGGAGCAATGTGATGACAAGGGCATGGAGCATTGGTCTAATAAGTTTCATGGATTATTGTGATGACAGTTGGAATGGCACATTATGAAGACAAGAGCATGGAGCATTCTGATGACCAGTTCATACAGTATTGTGAAGAGAGGTGTCAGGGAGCATTGTGATTACATATGTAATGGCCCATTGTGATGACAATGGCTTGGAGCATTGTGATTCCAAGTGTCATGGAGGATTCTAATGACAAAGGTAATGGAGCATTGTGATGACAATGGCTTGGATCATTGTGATGACAAGGGTCAGGGAGCATTGTGCTGACAAGTGCATGGAGAATTGTGATGACAAGGGTCATGGAGCACTCTGATGACAAGCTTGTGTAGTATTTTGATGACAATGGCGTGGAGCATTGGGATGAAAACAGCATGGGGCTTTGTGATGAAAAAGGCATGGAGCCTTTTCGTCACAGGGTTCAAGGTGCATTCTGACGACAAGTGTCAAGGAGCATTGTGATGACAAGTGTATTGAGAATTGTGATGACAAAGGTCATGGAGCATTGTGATGAGAAGACCATGGATAATTGTGATGATGAGCGTCATGGGGTGTTGTGATGATAAGTGTTTTGCAACATTGTGATCACCAGGGTTTGGAGCATTGTGATGACAGAGGTCATGGAGCATTTTGATTTCACTGTGATGACAATAGCCTGAAGCATTATGATGATGGGCATGGTGCATTGTTATGACAGTGTTCATGGAGCATTGAGATGAAAAGGGGCATGGAGCATTGTGATTACAGGGGTCTTGGAGCATTGTGATGACAAGGGCATGGAGCATTGTGATGAGAAGTGCATGGAACATTCTGATGATATGCATCATGGAGCTTTGTGATGACAAGGGCAAGGAGCATTATGATTACAGGGGTCTTGGAGCACTGTGATGAAAAGGGCATGGATCATTGTGATGAAAAAGGCATGGAGCCTTGTCATGACAGAGTTCATGGAGCATACTGACGACAAGTGTCAGGGATCATTGTGATGAAAAGAGTATTGAGAATTGTGATGACAAAGGTCATGGAGCCTTGAGATGAGAAGACCATGGATAATAGTGATGATTAGCGTCATGGGTTTTTGTGATGATAAGTGTTATGCAACATTGTGATCACCAGGGTTTGGAGCATTGTGATGACAGAGGTCATGGAGCATTTTGATTTCATTGTGATGACAATAGCCTGAAGCATTATGATGATGGGCATGGTTCATTGTGATGACAGGGTTCATGGAGCATTGTGATGAAAAGGGGCATGGAACACTGGGCTGAAAATGTTCATGGAGTATGTGATGACAGGTGTCTTGGAGCATTGTGATTACAAGAGTCCCGGATCATTGTGTTGTCAGGTGTTATGGAGTGCTGTGATGACAGTGGTCATGGAGCATTGTGATGATATTGTTCATGGAGCACTGTCATGAGAAGGTCATGGAGCATTGGGCTGAAAATATTCATGGAGTATTGTGATGACATGGGTCATGGAGCATTGTGATGACAAGGGAATGGAGCATGGTGATGACAAGGTCTTGGAGCATTGTGATGAGATGACAATGGAGACATGTGATGACAAGTCTCATGGAGCATTCTGTTGAAAAGGGGCATGGAGCACTGTGATTACAGGGGTCTTGGAATATTGTGATGACAAGGGCATGGAGCATTGTGAAGAGAAGGCCATGGAACATTCGAATGACATGCGTCATGGAGCTTTGTGATGACAAGGGCATGGAGCATTGTGATTACATGGGTCTTGGAGCATTGTGATGACAAGGGTCATGAAGCCTTGTGATGACAAGGCCGTGGAACATTTTGATGGCTGGGGTCATGGAGCATTGTTATGACAGAGGTAATGGAGCATTGTAATGAGAAGGGCATTGTGCATTGGTCTGAAATGTTTCATGGATTATTGTGATGAGAGTGGGCATGGAGCATTTTGATGACAAGGGCACGGTGCACTGTGATACATGGGTCATGGAGGATTGTAATGACAAGGACATGGAGCATTATGATGAGAAGGGCATCGAGCATTGTGATGACAAGTGTCATGGAGCTGTGTGATGACAAGTGCATGGATCAATGTGATGAGAGGGTACATGGAGCATTGTGATGACAATGACATGGAGCAGTGTGATGCCAAGTGTCATGGATCTTTGTGATGACAAAGGTCAGGAGCATTTTGATGGCAAGGGCGTTGTGCATTGTGATGAGAAGGGCAGGGAGCATCCTGATGACAGGGTCATGGAGCAATTTAATGAAAAGTTTTATGGAACATTTTGATGACAGTTGTTATGGAACACTGTGATGTCAGGGGGCATGGAGCATTTTGATGACGAGGTCATGCAGTATTGTGAAGAGAGGTGTCAGGGAGCATTGTGATGACATATGTAATGGCCCATTGTGATGACAATGGAATGGAGCATTGTGATGCCAAGTGTCCTGGAGGATTCTGATTACAAAGGTAATGGAGCACTGTGATGACAATGGCTTGGAGCATTGTGATGACAAGGTTCAGGGAGCATTGTGCTGACAAGTGCATGGAGAATTGTGATGACATGGGTCATGGAGCATTCTGATGACAAGCTTGTGGAGTATTTTGATGACAATGGCATGGAGCATTGTGATGAAAACGGCATGGGGCATTGTGATGAAAAAGCATGGAGCCTTTTCGTGACAGGGTTCAAGGAGCATTCTGACGACAAGTGTCAGGGAGCATTGTGATGACATGTGTATTGAGAATTGTGATCACAAAGGTCATGGACCATTATGATGAAAAGGGTATGGAATATTGTGATGACAGGCATCATGGAGCGTTGTGATGACCAGTGTTATGGAACATTGTGATCACAAGGGTTTGGAGCATTGTGATGACAGAGTTCATGGATCATTTTGATTTCAAGGAGCATGGAGCATTGTGATGACAAGGGCATGAAGCAATGTGATCGCAAGATTCATGGAGGATTGTGATGACAATGGAAATGGAGTATTGTGATGAAAAGCGCATAGAGCATTGTAATAACAAGGTCATGTAGCATTTTGCTGACAAAGGCATGGAGCATTGTGATGACAGGTGTCATGGAGCACTGGGCTGAAAATGTTCATGGAGTGTTCTGATGACTGGGTTCATGGAGCATCGTGAGGACTAGGGAATGGAGCATTGTGATCACAAGAGTCCAGGATCATTGCGTTGTCAAGTGTCATGGAGTGTTGTGATGACAGTGGTCATGGAGCACTGTGATTATATTGGCCATTGAGGATTGTGATGAGTAGGTCGGGGAGCATTGGGCTGAAAATGATCATGGATTATCGTGATGACAGGGGTCATGGAGCATTGTGTTGACAAGGGAATGGAGTATGGTGATAACAAGGTCCTGGAGCATTGTGATGAGAAGACCAGGAGACTTGTGATGACAAGTCTCATGGAGCATTCTGATGAAAAGGGGCATGTAGCATTGTGATTACAGGGTCTTGGAGCATTGTGATGACTAGGGCATGGAGCATTCTGATGACATGCGTCATGGAGTTTTTTGATGACAAGGGCATGGAGCATTGTGATTACCGGGGTCTTGGAACATTGTGAGGACTACGGCATGAAGCATTGTGAGGAGAAGAAGAAGGAGCATTCTGATGGCATGCGTCATTGAGCTTTGTGATGACAAGGGCATGGAGCATTGAAATTACATGGGTCTCGGAGCACTGTGATGAAAAGGGCATGGATCATTGTTATGAAAAAGGCATGCAGCCTTGTCATGACAGGGTTCAAGGAGCAAACAGACAACAAGTGTCAGGGAGCGTTTTGATGACAAGTGTGTTGAGCATTGTGATGAAAACCGTCATGGAGCATTGTGATGAGAAGTCCATTGATAATTGTGATGACGAGCGTCATGGGGCATTGTGATGACAAGTGTTATGGAATATTGTGATCACAAGGGTTAGGAGCATTGTTATGACAAAGGTCATGGAGCATTTTTATTTCATTGTGATGACAATAGCCTGAAACCTTAGGACGATGGGCATGGTGCATTGTGATGACAGGATTCATGGATCATTGTGATGAAAAAGGGCATAGAGCATTGTGATTACAGGGTTCTTGGAGCATTGTGATGAGAAGGGTCTTGGAGCTATGTGATGACAAGCCATGGAACATCGTGATGGCAGGGGTCATGGAGCATTGTTATGACTGGGGTAATGGAGCATTGTCATGGCAAGGGCATGGAACATTGTGATGAGAAGGACATGGAGCATTCTGATGACATTTGTCATGGAGCTTTGTGAAGAGAAAGGCTTGGAGCAATGTGATGAGAGCGTTCATGGAGCATTGTGATTACAAGTGTCATGGAGCCTTGTGCTGATAAAGGCATAGAGCATTGTGATGACAAGGGTCAAAGAGCATTGTGATGAAAAGTTCATGGAGCATTGTGGTTAAAAATGTCACAGAGTCTGTTGATGACGAGGGCATGGACCATTGTGATGACAAAGGTCATGAAGCATTGTGATGACTGGAGTCACAGAGCATTGTGATGACAGGGGTCATGGAGCATTGTGATAACAAGGGCATGGAGCATTGTGATGACAAGGGCATAGAGCATTGGTCTAATAAGTTTCAAGGATTATTGCGAGGACAGTTGGAATGGCACATTGTGATGACAAGGTCATGGAGCATTGTGATGACCAGGTCATGTAGTATTGTGATGACAATGGCATGGAGCATTGTGATGAAAAGGGCATGGAGTATTGTGATGACAGGCATCATGGAGCGTTGTGATGACAAGTGTCATGGAACACTGTGATCACAAGGGATTGGAGCCTTGTGGTGACAGAGGTCATGGCTCATTTGATTTCAAGGAGCATGGAGCATTGTGATGACAAGGGCATGAAGCAATGTGATCCCAAAGTTCAAAGAGGAATGTGATGGCATTGGTAATGGAGTATTGGGATGACAAGCGCATAGAGCATCGTAATGACAAGGTCATGTAGCATTTTGCTGAAAAAGGCATGGAGCATTGTTATGACAGGTTTCGTGGAGCACTTTGATGACAAGCGTCACAGAGCATTGTGAATACAGGGGTCATGGAGCATTGGGATGAAAAGGGCATGCATCATTGTGATTAGAAGTGTCATGGCTCATTGGGCTGGAAATGTTCATGGAGTATTGTGATGACTGGGGTCATGGAGCATTGTGATGACAGAGGTCATGGAGCATTTTGATTTCATTGTGATGACAATAGCTTGAAGCATTATGATGATGGGCATGGTGCATTGTGATGACAGGATTCATGGAGCATTGAGATGAAAAGTGGCATGGAGCATTGTGATTACAGGGGTCTTGGAGCATTGTGATGACAAGGGCATGGAACATTGTGATGAGAAGGCCATGGAACTTTCTGATGACATGCGTCATGGAGCTTTGTGATGACAAGGGCATGGAGCATTGTGATTACAGGGGTTTTGGAGCATTGTGATGGCAAGTATCATGGAGCCTTGTGATGACAAGGCCTTGGAAAATTTTGATGACATGGGTCATGGAGCATTGTTACGACAGGGGTAATGGAGCATTGTGATCAGAAGGGCATGGAGCATTCAATTAAAAGTTTTATGGAACATTGCTATGACAAATTTGCGGCCTGTTGTGATGAAAAGCACGTTTCACATTGTGATGACAAGGGTCATCAGGCATGGTTCTGACAAAGGCATGGAGCATTGTGATGACAAGGGTCACAGAGCATTGTGATGAATAGTTCAAGGAGCATTGTGGTTACAAATGTCACAGAAACTTGTGATGACGCAGGCATGGACCATTGTGATGACAAACGTTATGCGGCATTGTGATGACTGGAGTCACGGAGCATTGTGATGACAAGGGTCATGGAGCATTGTGATGACAAGGGCATGCAGCATTGTGATGAGAAGGTCATGGAGTATTGTGAAGACAGTTGTCAGGGAGAATTGTGAGGACATATGTCATGTTCCATTGTGATGACAATGGAATGGGGTATTGTGATGCCAAATTTAATGGAGGATTGTGATGACTAATATAATGGAGCATTGTGATGACTAGGGATTGGAGCATTCTGATAACAAGGGCCATTGAGAATTTTCATGACAAGGTCGTGAAGCATTGTGATGACAATTTCCTGGAGTATTGTGATGACAAAACCATGGAGCCTTGTGATGAAAAGTCTCATGGAGCATACTGAATAAAAGGGGCATGGAGCATTGAGATTATAGGGGTCTTGGAACATTGTGATGACAAGGGCATGGAACATTGTGAGGAGAAGGCCAAGGAGCATTCTGATGACATGCGTCATTGAGCTTTGTGATGACAAGGGCATGTAGCATTGTGATTACAAGGGTCTTGGAGCATCATGATGAAAAGGGCATGGATCATTGTGATGAAAATGGCATGGGCCCTTGTCATGACAGGGTTCAAGGAGCATACAGACAACAAGTGTCAGGGAGCATTTTGATGACAAGTTTATTGAGCATTGTGAGGACAAAGATCATGGAGCATTGTGATGGGAAGACCATGGATAATTGTGATGACGAGTGTCATGGCGCATTGTGACGACAGGTGTTATGGAATATTGTGATCACAAGGGTTTCGAGCATTGTTATGACAGAGGTCATGGAGCATTTTGATTTCATTGTGATGACAATAGTATGAAGCATTATGATAATGGGCATGGTGCATTGTGATGACTGTGTTCATGGATCATTGTGATGAAAAGGGGCATGGAGCATTTTGATTACAGGGGTCTTGGAGCATTGTGATGAGAAGGGTCATGGAGCCTTGTGATGAAAAGGTCATGAAACATCGTGATGGCAGGGGTCATGGTATATTGTTATGACAGGTGTAATGGAGCATTGTGATGGCAAGGGAATGGAGCATTTTGATGACAAGGGTGTTGTGCATTGTGATGAGAAGGGCAGGGAGCATTGTGATGACAGGGTCATGGAGCAATGTGACGAAAGAGTCATGGAATATTTTGATGACTGTGGTTATGGAACATTGTGATGTCAGGGGTCATGGACATTTTGATGAAAAAGGTCATGGAGCATTTTGATGACAGGGGTTATGGAACATTGTGATGTCAGGGGTCATCAAACAAGGTGATGACAAGTGCATGTAGCATTGTGATGACAGGCGTCATGGAACACTGTGATGACAGAGGTGAGGGAGTATTGTGACGAATAGTTATGTAACATTGTGACATCAATGGTGAGAGAGCATTTTGATGAGAAGTGCATGGAGCATCTTGATGACAAGTTTTATGGAGCATTGAGATGACAAGATGGTGGAGCACTGTGATGACAAGCGCATGGTGCATTCTGATGACATGTGTCATGCAGCATTGTGCTGACATGCGCATGGAGCATTGTGATGACAAGGGTCATGGAGAAGTGTGCTGAGAAAGTCATAGAGCATTGTGATGACAAGGGTCAAAGAGCATTGTGATGAAATGTTCATGGAGCATTGTGTTTAAAATATCACAGAGACTGTTGATGACGAGGGCATGGACCATAGTGATGACAAAGGTCATGACGTGATGACTGGAGTCATGGAACATTGTGATGACAGGGGTCATGGAGCATTGTGATAACGTGGGCATGGAGCATTGTGATGATAAGGGCATGGAGCATCGGTCTAATATTTTTCATGGATTATTGCGATGACAGTTGGAATGTCGCATTGTGATGACATGGGCATGGAGCATTCTGATGACAAGCTTGTGGAGTATTTTGATGACAAGAGAATGGAGCATAGTGATGACAAGATTATGTATCATTATGCTGACAAAGGCTTTGTGATTACAAGGTTCATGGAGCACTGTGATTACAAGCGTCATGAAGTATGGTGATTACACCGGTCATGGAGCATTGGTATGACAAGGGCATGGAGCATTTTGATGACAAGTGTCCCGGATCATTGTGTTGTCAGGGTTCATGGAACGTTGTGATGACAGTGGTCATGGAGAACTGTGATGACAGGGGTCATGGAACATTGCGATGAGAAGACCATGGATAATTGTGATGTCGAGCGTCATGGAGCACTGTAATGACAAGGGGTATGGAGCATTGTGGTGACAGTGGCCATGGAGCATTGTGATGACAAGGGTCATGGAGCATTCTGATGACAAGCTTGTGGAGTATTGTGATGACAAGAGCATGGAGCATTGTGATGAAAAGTGCATGGAACATTGTGATGACAATGACATGGAGCATTGTAATGGCAAGTGTCATGGAGCTTTGTGATGACAAAAGTCATGGAGCATTTTGATGACAAGGGTTTTGGAACATTGTGATGTCAGGGGTCATCGAACATTGTGATGATAAGTGCACGTTGCATTGTGATGAAAGGAGTCATGGAACATTGTGATGACAGGGGTGAGGGAGTATTGTGATGATTAGTGATGTAACATTGTGTTATCAGTGGTGAGAGAGCATTTTGATGAGAAGTGCATGGAGCACTGTGATGGCAAGGTTTATGGAGCATTGTGATGACAAGATTGTGGAGCACTGTGATGACAAGCGCATGGAGAATTGTGATGACATTGGACATGGAGCATTGTGCTGACAAGCGCATGGAGCATTGTGATGACAAGGGTCATGGAGCAGTGTGCTGAGAAAGGAATAGAGCATTGTGATGACAAGGGTCAAAGAGCATTTTGATGAAAAGTTCATGAAGCATTGTGCTTAAATATGTCACAGAGACTGTTGATGACGTGGGCATGGACCATTGTGATGACAAAGGTCATGACGCATTGTGATGAGTGGAGTCACGGAGCATTGTGTTGACAGGGGTCATGGAGCATTGTGATAACCATGGCATGGAGCATTGTGATGACAAGGGCATGGAACATTGGTCTAATAAGTTTCATGGATTATTGCGATGAGAGTTGTAATAGTGCATTGTGATGACAAGGGCATGGAGCAATGTGATGACCAGGTCATGCAGTATTGTGAAGACAGTTGTAAGGGAGCATTGTGATGATATATGTAATGGCTCATTGTGATGACGATGACATGAAGCATTTTGATGCCAAGTGTCATGGAGGATTCTGATGACAAAACTAATGGAGCATTGTGATGACAAGGGTCATGGAGCATTCTGATGACAAGCATGTGGAGAATTTTGATGACAAGGGCATGGAGCATTGTGATGAGAAGTCCATGCATAATTTTGATGACGAGTGTCATGGGGCATTGTGATGACAAGTGTTATGTAATATTGTGATCACAAGGGTATGGAGCATTGTTATGACAGAGGTCATGGAACATTTTGATTTCATTGTTATGACAATAGCATGAAGCATTATGATGATGAGCAGGGTGCATTGTGATGACAGGGTTCATGGATCATTGAGATGAAAAGGGGCATAGAGCATTGTGATTACAGTTTTCTTGGAGCATTGTGATGAGAAGCGTCATGGAGCCTTGTGATGACAAGGCCATGGAACATCGTGATGGCCGGGGTCATGGAGCATTGTTATGAAAGGGGTAATAGAGCATTGTGATGGCAAGGGCATGGAGCATTGTGATGAGAAGGCCATGGAGCATTCTGATGACAAGTGACATGGATCTATGTGAAGACAAGGGCATGGAGCAACGTGATGAGAGCGTTCATGGAGCATTGTGATGACAATGACATGGAGCATTGTGATGCCAAGGGTCATGGATCTTTGTGATGACAAAGGTCATGGAGCATTTTGATGGCAAGAGCGTTGTGCATTGTGATAGAAGGGAAGGGAGCATTGTGATGACAGGGTCATGGAGCAATTTGATGAAAAGTGTCATGGAACATTTTGATGACAGGTGTTATAGAACATTGTGATGTCAGGGGTCATCGAACATTGTGATGATAGGTGCATATAGCATTGTGATGACAGGAGTCATGAAACATTGTGATGACAGTGGTGAGGGAGTATTGTGACAAATAGTGATGTAGCATTGTGATATCAGTGGTGAGAGAGCATTTTGATGAGAAGTGCATGGAGCATTGTGATGACAAATTTTATGGAGCATTGTGATGACAATGTTGTGGAGCACTCTGATGACAAGCGCATGGTGCATTGTGATGACATGTGTCATGGAGCATTGTGCTGACAAGCGCATGGAGCATTGTGATGAGAAGGCCATGGAGCATTCTGATGACATGCGTCATGGAGTTTTGTGATGACAAGGGCATGGAGCATTGTGATTACAGGGACCTTGGAGGACTGTGATGAAATGATCATGGATCATTGTGATGAAAAATGCATGGAACCTTGTCATGACAGGGTTCAAGGAGCATACTGACGACAAGTGCCAGGGATCATTGTGATGACAAGTGTATTGAGCATTCTGATGACAAAGATCATGGAGCATTGTGATGAGAAGACCATGGATCATTGTGATGATGAGCGTCATGGGGTGTTGTGATGATACGTGTTATGCAACATTGTGATCACTAGGGTTTGGAGCATTATGATGACAGAGGTCATGCAGAATATTGATTTCATTGTGATGACAATAGCCTGAAGCATTATGATGATGGGCATGGTGCATTGTGATGACAGGGTTCATGGAGCACTGAGATGAAAAGGGGCATGGAGCATTGTGATTACAATGGTCTTGGAGCATTGTGATGACAAGGGCATGGAGCATTGTGATGAGAAGGCCATGGGACATTCTGATGACATGCGTCATGGGACTTTGTGATGACAAGGGCATGGAGCATTGTGATTTCAGGGGTCTTGAGCATTGTAATGAAAAATATCATGGAACCTTGTGATGACTAGGCCGTGGAACATTGTGATGGCACGTGTCATGGTGCATTCTTATGAAAGGGGTAATTAAGCATTGTGTTGAGAAGGGTATGGAACTTTGGTCTGAAATGTTTAATGGATTATTGTGATGAGAGTGGGCATGGAGCATTGTGATGACAAGGGCCAGGAACACTGTGATACATGGGTCATGCAGGACTGTAATGACAAGGGCATGGAGCATTGTGATGAGAAGGACATCGAGCATTGTGATGACAACTGTCATGCAGCTTTGTGATGACAAGGACATGGAGCAATGTGATTAGAGGGCTCATGGAGCATTGTGATGACAATGACATGGAGCATTGTGATGCCAAGGGTCTTGGAGCTTTGTGATGACAAGTCATGGAGCATTTTGATGAGAAGGTCAGGGAGCATTTTGATGACCAGGTCATGCAGCAATTTGATAAAAAGTGTAATGGAACATTTTGATGGCACGGGTTATAGAACATTGTGATGTCCGCGGTCTTCGAGCTTTGGGATGGAAAGGTTCATGGAGCATTTTGATGAGAGGGCTTATGGAACATTTTGATGGCAGGGGTCATGGAACATTGTGATGATAAGGGGATGTAGCATTGTGATGACAGTGTCATGGAACATTGTGATTACAAGGGTGAGGGTGTATTGTGATGACTAGTGATGGAACATTGTGATATCTCTGGTGAGAGAGCATTTTGATGAGAAGTGCATGGACCATTGTGATTACAAAGTTTATGGAGCATTGAAATGGCAATGTTTGGAAGGTTGTGATGAAATCCACGTGGCACATTGTGATGATAATGCTCATGGAGCATTGTTCTGACAAATAAATGGAGCAATGTGATGACAAGTTTCTCAAAGAATTGTGATGAAAAGTTCATGGAGCATTGTGGTTACAATGGTCACAGAGCCTTGTGATGACGCGGGCATGGACCATTGTGATGAGAAACGTTATGAAGCATTGTGATGACTGGAGTCACGGAGCATTGTTATGACAGGGGTCATGGAGCATTGTGATGACAGTGGCATGGAGCATTGGTCTGACAAATTTCATAGATTATTGTGATGAGAATGGGCATGGTGCAATGTGATGACAAGGGCATGGAGCACTGTGATGATAAGGTCATGGAGTATTGTGAAGACAGGTGTCAGGGACCATTGTGATGACATATGTCATGGTATGGTCCATGGCGATGACAATGGCATGGAACATTGTGATACCAAATGTAATGGAGGATTGTGATGACAAATATAATGGAGCATTGTGATGATTAGGGCTTGGAGAATTATGATGACAAGGGCAATTGAAAATTTTCAGGAAAAGGTCATGAAGCATTGTGATGACAAGGTCCTGGAGTATTGTGATGACAAAACCATGGAGCTATGTGATGACAAGTCTCATGGAGCATACTGATTAAAAGGAGAATGGAGCATTGTGTTTACAGGGGTCTTGGAACATTGTGAAGACAAGGCCATGGAGCATTGTGAGGAGAAGACCAAGGAGCATTCTGATGGCATGCGTCACTGAGCTTTGTAATGACAATGGCATGGACCATTGTGATTACATGGGACTTGGAGCATTGTGATGACAGATTTCATGGGGCATTGAGATGAAAAGGGGCATGGATCATTGTGATTACAAGGGTCTTGGAGCATTGTGATGACAAGGGCATGGAACATTGTGATGAGAAGGCCAAGGAACATTCTGATGACATGCGTCATGGAGCTTTGTGATGACAAGGAAATGGAGCATTGTGATTTCAGGGGTCTTGAGCATTGTGATGAGAAGTATCATGGAGCCTTGTGATGACTAGGCCGTGGAACATTGTGATGGCAGGGGTCATGGTGCATTGTTATGACAGGGGTAATGGAGCATTGTGATTAGAAGGGTATGGAACTTTGGTCTGAAATATTTCATGGATTATTGTGATGAGAGTGGGCATGGAGCATTGTGATGACAAGGGCACGGAACACTGTGATACATGGGTCATGCAGGACTGTAATGACAAGGGCATGGAGCATTGTGATGAGAAGGGCATCGAGCATTGTGATGACAAGTGTCATGGAGCTGTGTGATGACAAGGGCATGGAGCAATGTGATGAGAGGGTTCATGGAGCACTGTAATGACAATGACATGGAGCATTGTGATGCCAAGGGTCTTGGAGCTTTGTGATGACAAGTCATGGAGCATTTTGATGAGAAGGGTAGTGAGCATTTTGATGACCGGGTCATGCTGCAATTTGATAAAAAGTGTAATTGAGCATTTTGATGGCAGGGGTTATAGAATATTGTGATGTCAGGGGTCTTGGAGCTTTGGGATGGAATGGGTCATTGAGCATTTTGATGACAGGGCTTATGAACATTGTGATGGCAGGGGTCATGGAACATTGTGATTACAAGGGTGAGGGAGTATTTTGATGACTACTGATGTAACATTGTGATATGTCTGGTGAGAGAGCATTTTGATGAGAATTACATTGACCATTGTGATTACAAGGTTTATGGAGCATTGCAATGACAAGGTTGTGGACCGTTGTGATGAACTTCTCGTGGCACATTCTGATGACAATGGTCATGGAGAATCGTTTTGACAAAGACATGGAGCATTGTGATGACAAGTTTCACAGAGAATTGTTATGAATTGTTCATGAAGAATTGTGGTTACAAATTTCACAGAGCCTTGTGATGACGGGGGCATGGACCATTGTGATGACAAACGTTATGAAGCATTGTGATGACTGGAGTCATGGAGCATTGTGATGACAGGGGTCATGGAGGCTTGTGATGACAAGGGCATGGAGCATTGTGATGACAGTGGCATGGAGCATTGGTCTGACACGTTTCATAGATTATTGTGATGAGAGTGGGCATGGTGCATTGTAATGACAAGGGCATGGAGCATTGTGATGATAAGGTCATGGAGTATTGTGAAGAAAGGTGTCAGGGAGCATTGTGATGACATATGTCATGGTCCATTGTGATGACAGTGGCATGGAACATTGTGATACCCAATGTAATGGAGGATTGTGATGACAAATATAATGGAGCATTGTGATGATTAGGGCTTGTAGCATTATGATGACAAGGGCCATTGAAAATTTTCAGGACAAGGTCGTGAAGCATTGTGATGACAATGTCCTGGAGCACTGTGATGACAACACTATGAAGCCTTGTGATGACAAGTCTCATGGAGCATACTGATGAAATGGGGCATGAAGCATTGTGATTACAGGGATCTTGGAACATTGTGATGATAAGGGCATGGAGAATTGTGAGGAGAAGACAAAGGAGCATTCTGATGGCATGCGTCATTGAGCTTTGTGATGACAAGTGCATGGAGAATTGTGAGGAGAAGACAAAGGAGCATTCTGATGGCATGCGTCATTGAGCTTTGTGATGACACGTGCATGGACCATTGTGATTACATGGGACTTGGAGCATTGTGATGAAAAGGGCATGCATCATTGTGATGAAAAAGGCATGGAGCCTTGTCATGACAGGGTTCAAGGAGCATACAGACAACAAGTGTCAGGGAGCATGTTGATGACAAGTGTATTGAGCATTGTGATGACGAAGGTCATGGAGCATTTTGATGAGAAGACCATGGATAATTGTGATGACGAGTGTCATGGGGCATTGTGATGACAAGTGTTATGGAATATTGTGATCACAAGTGTTTGGAGCATTGTTATGACAGAGGTCATGGAGCATTTTGATTTCATTGTTATGACAATAGCATGAAGCATTATGATGATGGGTATGGTGCATTGTGATGACAGGGTTCATGGAACATTGAGATGAAAAGGGGCATAGAGCATTGTGATTACAGTGTTATTGAAGCATTGTGATGAGAAGGGTCATGGAGCCTTTGATGACAAGGCCATGGAACTTCATGATGGCAGGGGTCATGGAGCATTGTTATGACAGGGGTAATGGAGCATTGTGAGGGAAAGGGCATGGAGCATTGTGATGAGAAGGCCATGGAGCATTCTGATGATGTGTAATGGAGCTATGTGAAGACAAAGGCATGGAGCAATGTGATGAGAGCGTTCATGGAGCATTGTAATGACAATCACACGGAGCATTGTGATGCCAAGGGTCATGGATCTTTGTGATGACAAAGGTCATGGAGCCTTGTGATGACAAGTCTCATGGAGCATACTGATTAAAAGGGGAAAGGAGCATTGTGATTACAGGGGTCTTGGAACATTGTGAAGACAAGGGCATGGAGCATTGTGAGGAGAAGACCAAGGAGCATTCTGAAGGCATGCGTTATTTAGCTTTGTGATGACAATGGCATGGACCATTGTGATTACATGGGACTTGGAGCATTGTGATGAAAAGGGCATGGATCATTGTGATGAAAAGGCATGGAGCCTTGTCATGACAGGGTTCAAGGAGCATACAGACAACAAGTGTCAAGGAGCATGTTGATGACAAGTGTATTGAGCATTTTGATGACGAAGGTCATGGAGCATTGTGATGAGAAGACCATGGATAATTGTGATGGCGAGCATCCTGGGGCATTGTGATGACAAGTGTTATGGAATATTTTGATCACAAGGGTTTGGAGCATTGTTATGACAGAGGTCATGGAACATTTTGATTTCGTTGTTATGACAATAGCATGAAGCATTATGATGATGGGCATAGTGCATTGTGATGACAGGGTTCATGGATCATTGAGATGAAAAGGGGCATATAGCATTGTGATTACAGTGTTCTTGGAGCATTGTGATGAGAAGGGTCAAGGAGCCTTGTGATGACAAGGCCATGGAACATCGTGATGGCAGGGGTCATGGAGCATTGTTATGACAGTGGTAATGGAGCATTGTGATGGCCAGGGCTTGGAGCATTGTGATGAGAAGGCCATGGAGCATTCTGATGACATGTGTCATGGAGCTATGTGAAGACAAGGGCATGGAGCAATGTGATTAGAGCGTTCATGGAGCATTGTGATGACAATGACATGGATCATTGTGATGCCAAGGGTCATGGATCTTTGTGATGACAAAGGTCATGGAGCATTGTGATGGCAAGGGCGTTGTGCATTGTGATGAGAAGGGCAGGGAGCATTCTGATGACAGGGTCATGGAGCAATTTGATGAAAAGTGTCATGGAACATTTTGATGACAGGTGTTATGGAACATTGTGATGTCAGGGGTCATCGAACATTGTGATGATAAGTGCATGTAGCATTGTGATAACAGGAGTCATGGAACATTATGATGACAGGGGTGAGGGAGTATTGTGACAAATAGTGATGTAGCATTGTGATATCAGTGGTGAGAGATCATTTTGATGAGAAGTGCATGGAGCACTGTGATGACAAATTTTATGGAGCATTGTGATGACAAGGTTGTGGAGCACTGTGATGACAAGCGCATGGTGCATTGTGATGACATGTGTCATGGAGCATTGTGCTGACAAGTGCATGGAGCATTGTGATGACAAGTGTCATGGAGCAATTTGCTGAAAAAGGCAGAGAGCATTGTGATGACAGGGGTCAAAGAGCATTGTGATGAAAAGTTCATGGATCTTTGTGGATAACACGGTCACAGAGACTGTTGATGACGAGGGCATGGACCACTGTGATGACAATTACATGAAGCATTGTGATGACTGGAGTCACGGAGCATTGTGATGACAGGGATCATGGAGCATTGTGATAACGAGGGTATGGAGCATTGTGATAACAAGGGCATGGAAAATTGGTCTAATAAGTATCATGGATGGTTGCGATGACAGTTGGAATTGCGCATTGTGATGACAAGGGCATGGAGCATTGTGATGACCAGATCATGCAGTATTGTGAAGACAGGTGTCAGGGAGCATTGTGATCACATGTGTAATGGCCCGTTGTGATGAGGATGGCATGGAGCATTGTGATGCCGGGTGTCATGGAGGATTCTGATGACAAACGTAATGGAGCATTGTGATGACAATGGCTTGGAGCATTGTGATGACCAGGTCATGCACTATTGTAAAGACAGGTGTCAGGTAGCATTGTGATGCTAAGTGTCATGGAGGATTCTGATGACTAAGGTAATGGAGCATTGTGATGACAGTGGCTTGGAGCATTGTGATAACAAGGGTCAGGGAGCATTGTGCTGACAAGTGCATGGAGAATTGTGATGACAAAGGTCATGGAGCATTCTGATGACAAGCTTGTGGAGTACTTTGATGACAATGGCATGGAGCATTGTGATGAAAACGGAATGGGGCTTTGTGATGAAAAAGGCATGGAGCCTTTTCGTGACAGGGTTCAAGGAGCATTCTGATGAAAAGTGTCAGGGAGCATTGTGATGACAAGTGTATTGAGAATTGTGGTGATAAAGCTCATGGAGCATTGTGATGAAAAGGGCATGGAGTATTGTGATGACAGGCAACATGGAGCGTTGTGAGGACAAGTGTTATGGATCGTTGTGATCACAAGCTTTTGGAGCACTGTGATGACAGAGGTCATGGATCATTTTGATTTCAAGGAGCATGGAGCATTGTGATGACAAGGGCATGAAGCAATGTGATCCCAAGATTCATGGAGGATTGTGATGACAATGGAAATGGAGTATTGTGATGACAAGCGCATAGAGCATTGTAATGACCATGTCATGTAGCATTTTGCTGACAAAGGCATGGAGCATTGTGATGACATGTGTCATGGAGCACTGTGATGAGAAGCGTCAAGGAGCATTGTGAATACAGGGGTCATGGAGCATTGGGATGACAAGGGTCATGGAGCACTGGCCTGAAAATATTCATGGAGTGTTGTGATAACAGGGGTCATGGAGCATTGTGATGATTAGGGAATGGAGCATTGTGATGACAAGAGTCCCTAATCATTGTGTTGTCAGGTGTCATGGAGTGTTGTGATGGCTGTGGTCATGGAGCATTGTGATGATATTGGACATGGAGCATTGTGATGAGAAGGTCGTGGATCATTGGGCTGAAAATGTTCATGGATTATTGTGATGACAGTGCTCATGGAGCATTGTGATGACAAGGGAATGGAGCATGGTGATGTCAAGGTCCTGGAGCATTGTGATGAGAAGACCATGGAGACTTGTGATGGCAAGTCTCATAGAGTATTCTGATGAAAAGGGGCATGGAGCATTGTGATTACAGGTGTCTTGAAGCATTGTGATGACTAGGGTATAGAGCATTGTGATGAGAAGGCCATGGAGCATTGGTCTGACAAGTTTCATAGATTATTGTGATGACAGTGGGCATGGTGCATTGTGATGACAAAGGCATGGAGCACTGTGATGAGAAGCTCATGGAGTATTGTGAAGACAGATGTCAAAGAGCATTGTGATGACATATGTCTTGGTCGATTCGATGACAATGGCATGGAGCATTGTGATGCCAAATGTAATGGAGAATGGTGATGACAAATATAATGGAGCATTGTGATGATTAGGGCTTCGAGCATTATGATGACAAGGGCCATTGAAAATTTTCATGACAAGGTCGAGAAGCATTGTGATGACAAGGTCCTGGAGCATTGTGATGACAAAACCATGGAGCCTTGTGATGACAAGTCTCATGGAGCATACTGATGAAAAGGGGCATGGAGCATTGTGATTACAGGTGTCTTGGAACATTGTGATGACAAGGGCATGGATCATTGTGAGGAGAAGACCAAGGAGCATAATGATGGCATGCGTCATTGAGCTTTGTGATGACAAGTGCGTGGAGCATTGTGATTACATGGGACTTGGAGCATTGTGATCAAAAGGTCATGGATCATTGTGATGAAACAGGCATGGAACCTTGTCATGACAGGGTTCAAGGAGCATACAGACAAAAAGTGTCAGGGAGCATTTTGATGACAATTGTATTGAGCATTGTGATGACAAAGTTCATGGAGCATTGTGATGAGAAGCCCATGGATAATTGTGATGACGAGCCTCATGGGGCATTGTGATGACACGTGTTATGGAATATTGTGATCACAAGGGTTTGGAGCATTGTTATGACAGAGGTCATGGAACATTTTGATTTCATTGTTATGAAAATAGCATGAAGCATTATGATGATGGGCATGGTGCATTGTGATGACAAGGTTCATGGATCATTGAGATGAAAAGGGGCATAGAACATTGGGATTAGAGTGTTCTTGGAGCATTGTGATGAGAAGGGTCATGGAGCCTTGTGATGACAATGCCATGGAACATCGTGATGGCAGGGGTCATGGAGCATTGTTATGACAGGTGTAATGGAGCATTGTGATGGCAAGGGCATGGAGCATTGTGATGAGAAGGCCATGGAGCATTCTGATGACATGTGTCATGGATCTATGTGAAGACAAGGGCATGGAGCAATGTGATGAGAGCGTTCATGGAGCATTGTGATGACAATGACATGGAGCATTGTGATGCCAAGTGTCAGGGATCATTGTGATGACAAATGTCATGGAGCATTTTGATGGCAAGGGCTTTGTGCATTGTGATGAGAAGGGCAGGGAGCATTGTGATGACAGGGTCATAGAGCAATTTGATGAAAATTGGCATGGAACATTTTGATGATAGGTGTTATGGAACATTGTGATTTCAGAGGTCATCGAACATTATGATGATAAGTGCATGTAGCATTGTGATGACAGGAGTCATGGAACATTGTGATGACAGGGGTGAGGGAGTATTGTGACAAATAGTGATGTAGCATTGTGATATCAGTGGTGAGAGAGCATTTTGAAGAGAAGTGCATGGAGCATTGTGATGACAAATTTTATGGAGCATTGTGAAGACAATGTTGTGGATCACTGTGATGACAAGTGCATGGTGCATTGTAATGACATGTGTCATGGAGCATTGGGCTGACAAGCGAATGGAGCATTGTGATGACAAGGGTCATGGAGCATTGTGCTGAGCAAGTCATAGAGCACTGTGATGACAAGGGTCAAAGAGCATTGTGATGAAAAGTTCATGGAGCATTGTGGTTAAAAAGGTCACAGAGACTGTTGATGACGAGGGCATGGACCATTGTGTTGACAAAGGTCATGAAGCATTGTGATGACTGGAGTCACGGAGCATTGTGATGACAGGGGTCATGGAGCATTGTGATAACAAGGGCATGGAGCATTGTGATGACAAGTACATGGAACATTGGTCTAATAAGCTTCATGGAGTATTACGATGACAGTTGGAATGGCACACTGTGATGACAAGGACATGGAGCATTGTGATCACCAGGTCATGCGTATGGTGAAGACAGGTGTCAGGGAGCACTGTGATCACATATGTAATGGCCCATTGTGATGAGGATGGCATGGAGCATTGTGCTGCCAAGTGTCAGGGAGGATTCTGATGACAAAGGTAATGGAGCATTGTGAGGACAATTGCTTGGAGCATTGTGATGACAAGGGTCAGGGAGAATTGTGCTGACAAGTGCATGGAGAATTGTGATGACAAGTGTCATGGAACATTCTGATGACAAGCTTGTGGAGTATTTTGATGACAATGGAATGGAGCATTGTGAGGACAATGGCATGGGGCATTGTGATGAAAAAGGCATGGAGCCTTTTCGTGACAGGGTTCAAGGAGCATTCTGATGACAAGTGTCAGGGAGCATTGTGATGACAAGTGTATTGAGAATTGTGGTGACAAAGGTCATGGAGCATTGTGATGAAAAGGGCATGGAGTATTTTGATGACAGGCATCATGGAGCGTTGTGAGGACAAGTGTTATGGAACATTGTGATCACAAGTGTTTGGAGCATTGTGATGACAGAGGTCCTGGATCATTTTGATTTCAAGGAGCATGGAGCACTGTGATGACAAGGGCATGAAGCAATGTGATCCCCCAATTCATGGAGGATTGTGATGACAATGCAAGTCGAGTATTGTAATGACAAGCGCATAGAGGATTGTAATGACAAGGTCATGTAGCATTTTGCTGACAAAGTCATGGAGCATTGTGATGACATGTGTCATGGAGCATTGTGCTGACAAGCGCATGGAGCATTGTGATGAGAAGGCCATGGAGCATTCTGATGACATGCGTCATGGCGTTTTGTGATGACAAGGGCATGGAGCATTGTGATTACAGGGACCTTGGAGGACTGTGATGAAATGATCATGGATCATTGTGATGAAAAATGCATGGAACCTTGTCATGACAGGGTTCAAGGAGCATACTGACGACAAGTGTCAGGGATCATTGTGATGACAAGTGTATTGAGCATTGTGATGACAAAGATCATGGAGCATTGTGATGAGAAGACCATGGATCATTGTGATGATGAGCGTCATGGGGTGTTGTGATGATACGTGTTATGCAACATTGTGATCACTAGGGTTTGGAGCATTATGATGACAGAGGTCATGCAGAATATTGATTTCATTGTGATGACAATAGCCTGAAGCATTATGATGATGGGCATGGTGCATTGTGATGACAGGGTTCATGGAGCACTGAGATGAAAAGGGGCATGGAGCAGTGTGATTACAATGGTCTTGGAGCATTGTGATGACAAGTGCATGGAGCATTGTGATGAGAAGGCCATGGAACATTCTGATGACATGCGTCATGGGGCTTTGTGATGACAAGGGCATGGAGCATTGTGATTTCAGGGGTCTTGAGCATTGTAATGAAAAATATCATGGAACCTTGTGATGACTAGGCCGTGGAACATTGTGATGGCAGGTGTCATGGTGCATTCTTATGACAGGGGTAATTAAGCATTGTGATGAGAAGGGTATGGAACTTTGGTCTGAAATGTTTCATGGATTATTGTGATGAGAGTGGGCACGGAGCATTGTGATTACATGGGGCTTGGAGCATTGTGATGAAAAGGGCATGGATCATTGTGATGAAAAAGTCATGGAGCCTTGTCATGACAGGGTTCAAGGAGCATACAGACAACAAGTGTCAGGGAGCATGTTGATGACAAGTGTATTGAGCATTGTGATGACGAAGGTCATGGAGCATTGTGATCAAAAGTCCATGGATAATTGTGATGACGAGCGTCATGGGGCATTGTGATGACAAGTGTTATGGAATATTGTGATCACAAGTGTTTGGAGCATTGTTATGACAGAAGTCATGGAGCATTTTGATTTCATTGTTATGACAATAGCTTGAAGCATTATGATGATGGGCATGGTGCATTTTGATGACAGGGTTCATGGACCATTGTGATGAAAAGGGGCATATAGCATTGTGATTATACTGTTCTTGAAGCATTGTGATGAGAAGGGTCATGGAGCCTTTGATGACAAGGCCATGGAACTTCGTGATGGCAGGGGTCATGGAGCATTGTTATGACAGTGGTAATGGAGCATTGTGATGGCAAGGGCATGGAGCATTGTGATGAGAGGGCCATGGAGCATTCTGATGACGTGTCATGGAGCTATGTGAAGACAAGGGCATGGAGCAATGTGATGAGAGCGTTCATGGAGCATTGTGATGACAATGACATGGAGCATTGTGATGCCAAGGGTCATGGATCTTTGTGATGACAAAGGTCATTGAGCATTTTGATGGCAAGGGCGTTGTGCATTGTTTTGAGTAGGGCAGGGAGCATTCTGATGACTGGGTCATGGAGCAATTTGATGAAAAGTGTCATGGAACATTTTGATGACACATGTTATGGAACATTGTGATGTCAGGGGTCATCGAAAATTGTGATGATAAGTGCATGTAGCATTGTGATAACAGGAGTCATGGAACATTATGATGACAGGGGTGAGGGAGTATTGTGACAAATAGTGATGTAGCATTGTGATATCAGTGGTGAGAGAGCATTTTGATGAGAAGTGCATGGAGCATTGTGATGACAAATTTTATGGAGCATTGTGAAGACAATGTTTTGGATCACTGTGATGACAAGTGCATGGTGCATTGTAATGACATGTGTCATGGAGCATTGTGCTGACAAGCGAATGGAGCATTGTGATGACAAGGGTCATGGAGCATTGTGCTGAGCAAGTCATAGAGCATTGTGATGACAAGGGTCAAAGAGCATTGTGATGAAAAGTTCATGGAGCATTGTGGTTAAAAAGGTCACAGTGACTGTTGATGACGAGGGCATGGACCATTGTGTTGACAAAGGTCATGAAGCATTGTGATGACTGGAGTCACGGAGCATTGTGATGACAGGGTCATGGAGCATTGTGATAACAAGGGCATGGAGCATTGTGATGACAAGTACATGGAACATTGGTCTAATAAGCTTCATGGAGTATTGTGATGACAGTTGGAATGGCACACTGTGATGACAAGGACATGGAGCATTGTGATGACCAGGTCATGCGTATGGTGAAGACAGGTGTCAGGGAGCACTGTGATCACATATGTAATGGCCCATTGTGATGAGGATGGCATGGAGCATTGTGCTGCCAAGTGTCAGGGAGGATTCTGATGAAAAAGGTAATGGAGCATTGTGATGACAATTGCTTGGAGCATTGTGATGACAAGGGTCAGGGAGAATTGTGCTGACAAGTGCATGGAGAATTGTGATGACAAGTGTCATGGAGCATTCTGATGACAAGCTTGTGTAGTATTTTGATGACAATGGCATGGAGCATTGTGAGGAAAACGGCATGGGGCATTGTGATGAAAAAGGCATGGAGCCTTTTTGTGACAGGGTTCAAGGAGCATTCTGATGACAAGTGTCAGGGAGCATTGTGATGACAAGTGTATTGAGAATTGTGGTGACAAAGCTCATGGAGCATTGTGATGAAAAGGGCATGGAGTATTTTGATCACAGGCATCATGGAGCGTTGTGAGGACAAGTGTTATTGAACATTGTGATCACAAGGGTTTGGAGCATTGTGATGACAGAGTTCATGGATCATTTTGATTTCAAGGAGCATGGAGCACTGTGATGACAAGGGCATGAAGCAATGTGATCCCCCAATTCATGGAGGATTGTGATGACAATGCAAGTCGAGTATTGTAATGACAAGCGCATAGAGGATTGTAATGACAAGGTCATGTAGCATTTTGCTGACAAAGTCATGGAGCATTGTGATGACATGTGTCATGGAGCATTGTGCTGACAAGCGCATGGAGCATTGTGATGAGAAGGCCATGGAGCATTCTGATGACATGCGTCATGGCGTTTTGTGATGACAAGGGCATGGAGCATTGTGATTACAGGGACCTTGGAGGACTGTGATGAAATGATCATGGATCATTGTGATGAAAAATGCATGGAACCTTGTCATGACAGGGTTCAAGGAGCATACTGACGACAAGTGTCAGGGATCATTGTGATGACAAGTGTATTGAGCATTGTGATGACAAAGATCATGGAGCATTGTGATGAGAAGACCATGGATCATTGTGATGATGAGCGTCATGGGGTGTTGTGATGATACGTGTTATGCAACATTGTGATCACTAGGGTTTGGAGCATTATGATGACAGAGGTCATGCAGAATATTGATTTCATTGTGATGACAATAGCCTGAAGCATTATGATGATGGGCATGGTGCATTGTGATGACAGGGTTCATGGAGCACTGAGATGAAAAGGGGCATGGAGCAGTGTGATTACAATGGTCTTGGAGCATTGTGATGACAAGTGCATGGAGCATTGTGATGAGAAGGCCATGGAACATTCTGATGACATGCGTCATGGGGCTTTGTGATGACAAGGGCATGGAGCATTGTGATTTCAGGGGTCTTGAGCATTGTAATGAAAAATATCATGGAACCTTGTGATGACTAGGCCGTGGAACATTGTGATGGCAGGTGTCATGGTGCATTCTTATGACAGGGGTAATTAAGCATTGTGATGAGAAGGGTATGGAACTTTGGTCTGAAATGTTTCATGGATTATTGTGATGAGAGTGGGCACGGAGAATTGTGATTACATGGGGCTTGGAGCATTGTGATGAAAAGGGCATGGATCATTGTGATGAAAAAGTCATGGAGCCTTGTCATGACAGGGTTCAAGGAGCATACAGACAACAAGTGTCAGGGAGCATGTTGATGACAAGTGTATTGAGCATTGTGATGACGAAGGTCATGGAGCATTGTGATCAAAAGACCATGGATAATTGTGATGACGAGCGTCATGGGGCATTGTGATGACAAGTGTTATGGAATATTGTGATCACAAGTGTTTGGAGCATTGTTATGACAGAAGTCATGGAGCATTTTGATTTCATTGTTATGACAATAGCTTGAAGCATTATGATGATGGGCATGGTGCATTTTGATGACAGGGTTCATGGACCATTGTGATGAAAAGGGGCATATAGCATTGTGATTATACTGTTCTTGAAGCATTGTGATGAGAAGGGTCATGGAGCCTTTGATGACAAGGCCATGGAACTTCGTGATGGCAGGGGTCATGGAGCATTGTTATGACAGTGGTAATGGAGCATTGTGATGGCAAGGGCATGGAGCATTGTGATGAGAGGGCCATGGAGCATTCTGATGACGTGTCATGGAGCTATGTGAAGACAAGGGCATGGAGCAATGTGATGAGAGCGTTCATGGAGCATTGTGATGACAATGACATGGAGCATTGTGATGCCAAGGGTCATGGATCTTTGTGATGACAAAGGTCATTGAGCATTTTGATGGCAAGGGCGTTGTGCATTGTGTTGAGTAGGGCAGGGAGCATTCTGATGACTGGGTCATGGAGCAATTTGATGAAAAGTGTCATGGAACATTTTGATGACACATGTTATGGAACATTGTGATGTCAGGGGTCATCGAAAATTGTGATGATAAGTGCATGTAGCATTGTGATAACAGGAGTCATGGAACATTATGATGACAGGGGTGAGGGAGTATTGTGACAAATAGTGATGTAGCATTGTGATATCAGTGGTGAGAGAGCATTTTGATGAGAAGTGCATGGAGCATTGTGATGACAAATTTTATGGAGCATTGTGAAGACAATGTTTTGGATCACTGTGATGACAAGTGCATGGTGCATTGTAATGACATGTGTCATGGAGCATTGTGCTGACAAGCGAATGGAGCATTGTGATGACAAGGGTCATGGAGCATTGTGCTGAGCAAGTCATAGAGCATTGTGATGACAAGGGTCAAAGAGCATTGTGATGAAAAGTTCATGGAGCATTGTGGTTAAAAAGGTCACAGTGACTGTTGATGACGAGGGCATGGACCATTGTGTTGACAAAGGTCATGAAGCATTGTGATGACTGGAGTCACGGAGCATTGTGATGACAGGGTCATGGAGCATTGTGATAACAAGGGCATGGAGCATTGTGATGACAAGTACATGGAACATTGGTCTAATAAGCTTCATGGAGTATTGTGATGACAGTTGGAATGGCACACTGTGATGACAAGGACATGGAGCATTGTGATGACCAGGTCATGCGTATGGTGAAGACAGGTGTCAGGGAGCACTGTGATCACATATGTAATGGCCCATTGTGATGAGGATGGCATGGAGCATTGTGCTGCCAAGTGTCAGGGAGGATTCTGATGAAAAAGGTAATGGAGCATTGTGATGACAATTGCTTGGAGCATTGTGATGACAAGGGTCAGGGAGAATTGTGCTGACAAGTGCATGGAGAATTGTGATGACAAGTGTCATGGAGCATTCTGATGACAAGCTTGTGTAGTATTTTGATGACAATGGCATGGAGCATTGTGAGGAAAACGGCATGGGGCATTGTGATGAAAAAGGCATGGAGCCTTTTTGTGACAGGGTTCAAGGAGCATTCTGATGACAAGTGTCAGGGAGCATTGTGATGACAAGTGTATTGAGAATTGTGGTGACAAAGCTCATGGAGCATTGTGATGAAAAGGGCATGGAGTATTTTGATCACAGGCATCATGGAGCGTTGTGAGGACAAGTGTTATTGAACATTGTGATCACAAGGGTTTGGAGCATTGTGATGACAGAGTTCATGGATCATTTTGATTTCAAGGAGCATGGAGCACTGTGATGACAAGGGCATGAAGCAATGTGATCCCCCAATTCATGGAGGATTGTGATGACAATGCAAGTCGAGTATTGTAATGACAAGCGCATAGAGGATTGTAATGACAAGGTCATGTAGCATTTTGCTGACAAAGTCATGGAGCATTGTGATGACATGTGTCATGGAGCAGTGTGCTGACAAGCGCATGGAGCATTGTGATGAGAAGGCCATGGAGCATTCTGATGACATGTGTCATGGCGTTTTGTGATGACAAGGGCCTGAAGCATTGCGATTACAGGGACCTTGGAGGACTGTGATGAAATGATCATGGATCATTGTGATGAAAAATGCATGGAACCTTGTCATGACAGGGTTCAAGGAGCATACTGACGACAAGTATCAGGGATCATTGTGATGACAAGTGTATTGAGCATTGTGATGACAAAGATCATGGAGCATTGTGATGAGAAGACCATGGATCATTGTGATGATGAGCGTTATGGGGTGTTGTGATGATACGTGTTATGCAACATTGTGATCACTAGGGTTTGGAGCATTATGATGACAGAGGTCATGCAGAATATTGATTTCATTGTGATGACAATAGCCTGAAGCATTATGATGATGGGCATGGTGCACTGTGATGACAGGGTTCATGGAGCACTGAGATGAAAAGGGGCATGGAGAATTGTGATTACAATGGTCTTGGAGCATTGTGATGACAGATTTCATGGAGCATTTAGATTAAAAGTGGCATGGAGAAGTGTGATTACAATGGTCTTGGAGCATTGTGATGACAAGTGCATGGAGCATTGTGATGAGAAGGCCATGGAACATTCTGATGACATGCGTCATGGGGCTTTGTGATGACAAAGGCATGGAGCATTGTGATTTCAGGGGTCTTGAGCATTGTAATGAAAAATATCATGGAACCTTGTGATGACTAGGCCGTGGAACATTGTGATGGCAGGTGTCATGGTGCATTCTTATGACAGGGGTAATTAAGCAATGTGATGAGAAGGGTATGGAACTTTGGTCTGAAATGTTTCATGGATTATTGTGATGAGAGTGGGCATGGAGCATTGTGATTACATGGGACTTGGAGCATTGTGATGAAAAGGGCATGGATCATTGTGATGAAAAAGTCATGGAGCCTTGTCATGACAGGGTTCAAGGAGCATACAGACAACAAGTGTCAGGGAGCATGTTGATGACAAGTGTATTGAGCATTGTGATGACGAAGGTCATGGAGGATTGTGATGAGAAGACCATGGATAATTGTGATGACGAGCGTCATGGGGCATTGTGATGACAAGTGTTATGGAATATTGTGATCACAAGTGTTTGGAGCATTGTTATGACAGAGGTCATGGAGCATTTTGATTTCATTGTTATGACAATAGCATGAAGCATTATGATGATGGGCATGGTGCATTGTGATGACAGGGTTCATGGACCATTGAGATGAAAAGGGGCATATGGCATTGTGATTACAGTGTTCTTGAAGCATTGTGATGAGAAGGGTCATGGAGCCTTTGATGACAAGGCCATGGAACTTCGTGATGGCAGGGGTCATGGAGCATTGTTATGACAGTGGTAATGGAGCATTGTGATGGCAAGGGCATGGAGCATTGTGATGAGAAGGCCATGGAGCATTCTGATGACGTGTCATGGAGCTATGTGAAGACAAGGGCATGGAGCAATGTGATGAGAGCGTTCATGGAGCATTGTGATGACAATGACATGGAGCATTGTGATGCCAAGGGTCATGGATCTTTGTGATGACAAAGGTCATTGAGCATTTTGATGGCAAGGGCGTTGTGCATTGTGATGAGTAGGGCAGGGAGCATTCTGATGACTGGGTCATGGAGCAATTTGATGAAAAGTGTCATGGAACATTTTGATGACACATGTTATGGAACATTGTGATGTCAGGGGTCATCGAAAATTGTGATGATAAGTGCATGTAGCATTGTGATAACAGGAGTCATGGAACATTATGATGACAGGGGTGAGGGAGTATTGTGACAAATAGTGATGTAGCATTGTGATATCAGTGGTGAGAGAGCATTTTGATGAGAAGTGCATGGAGCATTGTGATGACAAATTTTATGGAGCATTGTGAAGACAATGTTTTGGATCACTGTGATGACAAGTGCATGGTGCATTGTAATGACATGTGTCATGGAGCATTGTGCTGACAAGCGAATGGAGCATTGTGATGACAAGGGTCATGGAGCATTGTGCTGAGCAAGTCATAGAGCATTGTGATGACAAGGGTCAAAGAGCATTGTGATGAAAAGTTCATGGAGCATTGTGGTTAAAAAGGTCACAGAGACTGTTGATGACGAGGGCACGGACCATTGTGTTGACAAAGGTCATGAAGCATTGTGATGACTGGAGTCACGGAGCATTGTGATGACAGGGGTCATGGAGCATTGTGATAACAAGGGCATGGAGCATTGTGATGACAAGTACATGGAACATTGGTCTAATAAGCTTCATGGAGTATTGTGATGACAGTTGGAATGGCACACTGTGATGACAAGGACATGGAGCATTGTGATGACCAGGTCATGCGTATGGTGAAGACAGGTGTCAGGGAGCACTGTGATCACATATGTAATGGCCCATTGTGATGAGGATGGCATGGAGCATTGTGCTGCCAAGTGTCAGGGAGGATTCTGATGAAAAAGGTAATGGAGCATTGTGATGACAATTGCTTGGAGCATTGTGATGACAAGGGTCAGGGAGAATTGTGCTGACAAGTGCATGGAGAATTGTGATGACAAGTGTCATGGAGCATTCTGATGACAAGCTTGTGTAGTATTTTGATGACAATGGCATGGAGCATTGTGAGGAAAACGGCATGGGGCATTGTGATGAAAAAGGCATGGAGCCTTTTCGTGACAGGGTTCAAGGAGCATTCTGATGACAAGTGTCAGGGAGCATTGTGATGACAAGTGTATTGAGAATTGTGGTGACAAAGCTCATGGAGCATTGTGATGAAAAGGGCATGGAGTATTTTGATCACAGGCATCATGGAGCGTTGTGAGGACAAGTGTTATTGAACATTGTGATCACAAGGGTTTGGAGCATTGTGATGACAGAGGTCATGGATCATTTTGATTTCAAGGAGCATGGAGCACTGTGATGACAAGGGCATGAAGCAATGTGATCCCCCAATTCATGGAGGATTGTGATGACAATGCAAGTCGAGTATTGTAATGACAAGCGCATAGAGGATTGTAATGACAAGGTCATGTAGCATTTTGCTGACAAAGTCATGGAGCATTGTGATGACATGTGTCATGGAGCATTGTGCTGACAAGCGCATGGAGCATTGTGATGAGAAGGCCATGGAGCATTCTGATGACATGTGTCATGGCGTTTTGTGATGACAAGGGCCTGGAGCATTGCGATTACAGGGACCTTGGAGGACTGTGATGAAATTATCATGGATCATTGTGATGAAAAATGCATGGAACCTTGTCATGACAGGGTTCAAGGAGCATACTGACGACAAGTATCAGGGATCATTGTGATGACAAGTGTATTGAGCATTGTGATGACAAAGATCATGGAGCATTGTGATGAGAAGACCATGGATCATTGTGATGATGAGCGTTATGGGGTGTTGTGATGATACGTGTTATGCAACATTGTGATCACTAGGGTTTGGAGCATTATGATGACAGAGGTCATGCAGAATATTGATTTCATTGTGATGACAATAGCCTGAAGCATTATGATGATGGGCATGGTGCACTGTGATTACAGGGTTCATGGAGCACTGAGATGAAAAGGGGCATGGAGAATTGTGATTACAAGGGTCTTGGAGCATTGTGATGACAGATTTCATGGAGCATTGAGATGAAAAGTGGCATGGAGAAGTGTGATTACAATGGTCTTGGAGCATTGTGATGACAAGTGCATGGAGCATTGTGATGAGAAGGCCATGGAACATTCTGATGACATGTGTCATGGGGCTTTGTGATGACAAAGGCATGGAGCATTGTGATTTCAGGGGTCTTGAGCATTGTAATGAAAAATATCATGGAACCTTGTGATGACTAGGCCGTGGAACATTGTGATGGCAGGTGTCATGGTGCATTCTTATGACAGGGGTAATTAAGCAATGTGATGAGAAGGGTATGGAACTTTGGTCTGAAATGTTTCATGGATTATTGTGATGAGAGTGGGCATGGAGCATTGTGATTACATGGGACTTGGAGCATTGTGATGAAAAGGGCATGGATCATTGTGATGAAAAAGTCATGGAGCCTTGTCATGACAGGGTTCAAGGAGCATACAGACAACAAGTGTCAGTGAGCATGTTGATGACAAGTGTATTGAGCATTGTGATGACGAAGGTCATGGAGGATTGTGATGAGAAGACCATGGATAATTGTGATGACGAGCGTCATGGGGCATTGTGATGACAAGTGTTATGGAATATTGTGATCACAAGTGTTTGGAGCATTGTTATGACAGAGGTCATGGAGCATTTTGATTTCATTGTTATGACAATAGCATGAAGCATTATGATGATGGGCATGGTGCATTGTGATGACAGGGTTCATGGACCATTGAGATGAAAAGGGGCATATGGCATTGTGATTACAGTGTTCTTGAAGCATTGTGATGAGAAGGGTCATGGAGCCTTTGATGACAAGGCCATGGAACTTCGTGATGGCAGGGGTCATGGAGCATTGTTATGACAGTGGTAATGGAGCATTGTGATGGCAAGGGCATGGAGCATTGTGATGAGAAGGCCTTGGAGCATTCTGATGACGTGTCATGGAGCTATGTGAAGACAAGGGCATGGAGCAATGTGATGAGAGCGTTCATGGAGCATTGTGATGACAATGACATGGAGCATTGTGATGCCAAGGGTCATGGATCTTTGTGATGACAAAGGTCATTGAGCATTTTGATGGCAAGGGCGTTGTGCATTGTGATGAGTAGGGCAGGGAGCATTCTGATGACTGGGTCATGGAGCAATTTGATGAAAAGTGTCATGGAACATTTTGATGACACATGTTATGGAACATTGTGATGTCAGGGGTCATCGAAAATTGTGATGATAAGTGCATGTAGCATTGTGATAACAGGAGTCATGGAACATTATGATGACAGGGGTGAGGGAGTATTGTGACAAATAGTGATGTAGCATTGTGATATCAGTGGTGAGAGAGCATTTTGATGAGAAGTGCATGGAGCATTGTGATGACAAATTTTATGGAGCATTGTGAAGACAATGTTTTGGATCACTGTGATGACAAGTGCATGGTGCATTGTAATGACATGTGTCATGGAGCATTGTGCTGACAAGCGAATGGAGCATTGTGATGACAAGGGTCATGGAGCATTGTGCTGAGCAAGTCATAGAGCATTGTGATGACAAGGGTCAAAGAGCATTGTGATGAAAAGTTCATGGAGCATTGTGGTTAAAAAGGTCACAGAGACTGTTGATGACGAGGGCATGGACCATTGTGTTGACAAAGGTCATGAAGCATTGTGATGACTGGAGTCACGGAGCATTGTGATGACAGGGGTCATGGAGCATTGTGATAACAAGGGCATGGAGCATTGTGATGACAAGTACATGGAACATTGGTCTAATAAACTTCATGGAGTATTGTGATGACAGTTGGAATGGCACACTGTGATGACAAGGACATGGAGCATTGTGATGACCAGGTCATGTGTATTGTGAAGACAGGTGTCAGGGAGCACTGTGATCACATATGTAATGGCCCATTGTGATGAGGATGGCATGGAGCATTGTGCTGCCAAGTGTCAGGGAGGATTCTGATGAAAAAGGTAATGGAGCATTGTGATGACAATTGCTTGGAGCATTGTGATGACAAGGGTCAGGGAGAATTGTGCTGACACGTGCATGGAGAATTGTGATGACAAGTGTCATGGAGCATTCTGATGACAAGCTTGTGTAGTATTTTGATGACAATGGCATGGAGCATTGTGTGGAAAACGGCATGGGGCATTGTGATGAAAAAGGCATGGAGCCTTTTCGTGACAGGGTTCAAGGAGCATTCTGATGACAAGTGTCAGGGAGCATTGTGATGACAAGTGTATTGAGAATTGTGGTGACAAAGCTCATGGAGCATTGTGATGAAAAGGGCATGGAGTATTTTGATCACAGGCATCATGGAGCGTTGTGAGGACAAGTGTTATTGAACATTGTGATCACAAGGGTTTGGAGCATTGTGATGACAGAGGTCATGGATCATTTTGATTTCAAGGAGCATGGAGCACTGTGATGACAAGGGCATGAAGCAATGTGATCCCCCAATTCATGGAGGATTGTGATGACAATGCAAGTCGAGTATTGTAATGACAAGCGCATAGAGGATTGTAATGACAAGGTCATGTAGCATTTTGCTGACAAAGTCATGGAGCATTGTGATGACATGTGTCATGGAGCATTGTGCTGACAAGCGCATGGAGCATTGTGATGAGAAGGCCATGGAGCATTCTGATGACATGTGTCATGGCGTTTTGTGATGACAAGGGCCTGGAGCATTGCGATTACAGGGACCTTGGAGGACTGTGATGAAATGATCATGGATCATTGTGATGAAAAATGCATGGAACCTTGTCATGACAGGGTTCAAGGAGCATACTGACGACAAGTATCAGGGATCATTGTGATGACAAGTGTATTGAGCATTGTGATGACAAAGATCATGGAGCATTGTGATGAGAAGACCATGGATCATTGTGATGATGAGCGTTATGGGGTGTTGTGATGATACGTGTTATGCAACATTGTGATCACTAGGGTTTGGAGCATTATGATGACAGAGGTCATGCAGAATACTGATTTCATTGTGATGACAATAGCCTGAAGCATTATGATGATGGGCATGGTGCATTGTGATGACAGGGTTCATGGAGCACTGAGATGAAAAGGGGCATGGAGAATTGTGATTACAAGGGTCTTGGAGCATTGTGATGACAGATTTCATGGAGCATTGAGATGAAAAGTGGCATGGAGAAGTGTGATTACAATGGTCTTGGAGCATTGTGATGACAAGTGCATGGAGCATTGTGATGAGAAGGCCATGGAACATTCTGATGACATGCGTCATGGGGCTTTGTGATGACAAAGGCATGGAGCATTGTGATTTCAGGGGTCTTGAGCATTGTAATGAAAAATATCATGGAACATTGTGATGACTAGGCCGTGGAACATTGTGATGGCAGGTGTCATGGTGCATTCTTATGACAGGGGTAATTAAGCAATGTGATGAGAAGGGTATGGAACTTTGGTCTGAAATGTTTCATGGATTATTGTAATGAGAGTGGGCCTGGAGCATTGTGATTACATGGGACTTGGAGCATTGTGATGAAAAGGGCATGGATCATTGTGATGAAAAAGTCATGGAGCCTTGTCATGACAGGGTTCAAGGAGCATACAGACAACAAGTGTCACGGAGGATGTTGATGACAAGTGTATTGAGCATTGTGATGACGAAGGTCATGGAGCATTGTGATGAGAAGACCATGGATAATTGTGATGACGAGCGTCATGGGGCATTGTGATGACAAGTGTTATGGAATATTGTGATCACAAGTGTTTGGAGCATTGTTATGACAGAGGTCATGGAGCATTTTGATTTCATTGTTATGACAATAGCATGAAGCATTATGATGATGGGCATGGTGCATTGTGATGACAGGGTTCATGGACCATTGAGATGAAAAGGGGCATATGGCATTTTGATTACAGTGTTCTTGAAGCATTGTGATGAGAAGGGTCATGGAGCCTTTGATGACAAGGCCATGGAACTTCGTGATAGCAGGGGTCATGGAGCATTGTTATGACAGTGGTAATGGAGCATTGTGATGGCAAGGGCATGGAGCATTGTGATGAGAAGGCCATGGAGCATTCTGATGACGTGTCATGGAGCTATGTGAAGACAAGGGCATGGAGCAATGTGATGAGAGCGTTCATGGAGCATTGTGATGACAATGACATGGAGCATTGTGATGCCAAGAGTCATGGATCTTTGTGATGACAAGGGTCATTGAGCATTTTGATGGCAAGGGCGTTGTGCATTGTGATGAGTAGGGCAGGGAGCATTCTGATGACTGGGTCATGGAGCAATTTGATGAAAAGTGTCATGGAACATTTTGATGACAGATGTTATGGAACATTGTGATGTCAGGGGTCATCGAACATTGTGATGATAAGTGGATGTAGCATTGTGATAACAGGAGTCATGGAACATTATGATGACAGGGGTGAGGGAGTATTGTGACAAATAGTGATGTAGCATTGTGATATCAGTGGTGAGAGAGCATTTTGATGAGAAGTGCATGGAGCACTGTGATGACAAATTTTATGGAGCACTGTGATGACTGGAGTCATGGAGCATTGTGCTGACAGGGGTCATGGAGCATTGTGATAACGAGGGTATGGAGCATGGTGATAACAAGGGCATGGAACATTGGTCTAATAAGTATCATGGATGGTTGCGATGACAGTTGGAATGGCGCATTGTGATGACAAGGGCATGGAGCGTTGTGATGACCAGGTCATGCAGTATTGTGAAGACAGGTGTCAGGGAGCATTGTGATCACATGTGTAATGTCCCGTTGTGATGAGGATGGCATGGAGCATTGTGATGCCAGGTGTCATGGAGGATTCTCATGACAAAGGAAATGGAGCATTGTGATGACAATGGCTTGGAGCATTGTGATGACAAGGGTCAGCGAGCATTGTGCTGACAAGTGCATGGTGAATTGTGATGACAAGGGTCATGGAGCATTCTGATGACAAGCTTGTGGAGTACATTGATGACAATGGCATGGAGCATTGTGATGAAAACGGAATGGGGCTTTGTGATGAAAAAGGCATGGAGCCTTTTCGTGACAGGGTTCAAGGAGCATTCTGATGACAAGAGTCAGGGAGCATTGTGATGACAAGTGTATTGAGAATTGTGGTGACAAAGCTCATGGAGCATTGTGATGAAAAGGGCATGGAGTATTGTGATGACAGGCATCATGGAGCGTTGTGATGACAAGTGTTATGGAACATTGTGATCACAAGCTTTTGGAGCACTGTGATGACAGAGGTCATGGATCATTTTGATTTCAAGGAGCATGGAGCATTGTGATGACAAGGGCATGAAGCAATGTGATCCCAAGATTCATGGAGGATTGTGATGACAATGGAAATGGAGTATTGTGATGACAAGCGCATAGAGCATTGTAATGACAATGTCATGTAGCATTTTGCTGACAAAGGTATGGAGCATTGTGATGACATGTGTCATGGAGCACTGTGATGAGAAGCGTCAAGGAGCATTGTGAATACAGGGGTCATGGAGCATTGGGATGACAAGGGTCATGGAGCACTGGCCTGAAAATATTCATGGAGTGTTGTGATAACAGGGGTCATGGAGCATTGTGATGACTAGTGAATGGAGCATTGTGATGACAAGAGTCCCTAATCATTGTGTTGTCAGGTGTCATGGAGTGTTGTGATGACTGTGGACATGGAGCATTGTGATGAGAAGGTCGTGGATCATTGGGCTGAAAATGTTCATGGATTATTGTGATGACAGTGCTCATGGAGCATTGTGATGACAAGGGAATGGAGCATGGTGATGTCAAGGTCCTGGAGCATTGTGATGAGAAGACCATGGAGACTTGTGATGGCAAGTCTCATGGAGCATTCTGATGAAAAGGGGCATGGAGCATTGTGATTACAGGGGTCTTGAAGCATTGTGATGACTAGGGTATAGAGCATTGTGATGAGAAGGCCATGGAGCATTGGTCTGACAAGTTTCATAGATTATTGTGATGAGAGTGGGCATGGTGCATTGTGATGACAAAGGCATGGAGCACTGTGATGAGAAGCTCATGGAGTATTGTGAAGACAGATGTCAAAGAGCATTGTGATGACATACGTCTTGGTCGATTGCGATGACAATGGCATGGAGCATTGTGATGCCAAATGTAATGGAGAATTGTGATGACAAATATAATGGAGCATTGTGATGATTAGGGCTTCGAGCATTATGATGACAAGGGCCATTGAAAATTTTCATGACATGGTCTAGAAGCATTGTGATGACAAGGTCCTGGAGCATTGTGATGACAAAACCATGGAGCCTTGTGATGACGAGTCTCATGGAGCATACTGATGAAAAGGGGCATGGAGCATTGTGATTACAGGTGTCTTGGAACATTGTGATGACAAGGGCATGGATCATTGTGAGGAGAAGACCAAGGAGCATTCTGATGGCATGCGTCATTGAGCTTTGTGATGACAAGTGCATGGAGCATTGTGATTACATGGGTCTTGGAGCATTGTGATGAAAAGGTCATGGATCATTGTGATGAAAAAGGCATGGAGCCTTATCATGACAGGTTTCAAGGAGCATACAGACAACAAGTGTCAGGGAGCATTTTGATGACAAGTGTATTGATCATTGTGATGACAAAGGTCATGGAGCATTGTGATGAGAAGACCATGGATAATTGTTATGACGAGCTTCATGGGTCATTGTGATGACACGTGTTATGGAATATTGTGATCACAAGGGTTTGCAGCATTGTTATGACAGAGATCATGGAGCATTTTGATTTCATTGTGATGACAATAGCATGAAGCATTATGATAATGGGCATGGAGCATTGTGATGACAGGGTTCATGTATCATTGAGATGAAAGGGGGCATAGAGCATTGTGATTACATGGTTCTTGGAGCATTGTGATAAGAAGGGTCATGGAGCTTTGTGATGACAAGGCCATGGAATATCGTGATAGCAGGGGTCATGGAGAATTGTTATGACTGGGGTAATTCAGCATTGTGATGGCAAGGGCAGGGAGCATTGTGATGAGAAGGCCATGGAGCATTCTGATGACATGTGTCATGGAGCTTTGTGAAGACAAGGACATGTAGCAATGTGATGAGAGCGTACATGGAGCATGGTGATGACAATGACATGGAGCATTGTGATGCCAAGGGTCATGGATCTTTGTGATGACAAAGGTCATTGAGCATTTTGATGACAAGGGCGTTGTGCATTGTGATGCGTAGGGCAGGTAGCATTCTGATGACTGGGTCATGGAGCAATTTGATGAAATGTGTCATGGAACATTTTGATGACAGGTGTTATGGAACATTGTGATGTCAGGGGTCATCGAACATTGTGATGATAAGTGCATGTAGCATTGTGATGACAGGAGTCATGGAACATTATGATGACAGGGGTGAGGGAGTATTGCGACAAATAGTGATGTACCATTGTGATATCAGTGGTGAGAGAGCATTTTGATGAGAAGTGCATGGAGCACTGTGATGACAAATTTTATGGAGCACTGTGATGACAAGGTTGTGGAGCACTGTGATGACAAGTGCATGGTGCATTGTGATGACATGTGTCATGGAGCATTGTGCTGACAAGCGCATGGAGCATTGTGATGACAAAGGTCTTGGAGCATTGTGCTGAGAAAGGCATAGAGCATTGTGATGACAAGGGTCAAAGAGCATTGTGATGAAAAGTTCATGGAGCATTGGGGTTAAAGAGGTCACAGAGACTGTTGATGACGAGTGCCTGGACCATTGTGATGACAAAGGCCATGAAGCATTGTGATGACTGGAGTCACGGAGAATTGTGATGACAGGGGTCATGGAGCATTGTGATAATAAGGGCATGGGGCATTCTGATGACCAGGGCATGAAACATTGGTCTAATAAGTTTCATGGATTGTTGTGATGACAGTTGGAATGGCGCATTGTGATGACAAGGGCATGGAGCATTGTGATGACCAGGTCATGCACTATTGTAAAGACAGGTGTCAGGTAGCATTGTGATGCTAAGTGTCATGGAGGATTCTGATGACTAAGGTAATGGAGCATTGTGATGACAATGGCTTGGAGCATTGTGATAACAAGGGTCAGGGAGCATTGTGCTGACAAGTGCATGGAGAATTGTGATGACAAGAGTCATGAAGCATTCTGATGACAATCTTGTGGAATACTTTGATGACAATGGCATGGAGCATTGTGATGAAAACGGAATGGGGCTTTGTGATGAAAAAGGCATGGAGCCTTTTCGTGACAGGGTTCAAGGAGCATTCTGATGACAAGAGTCAGGGAGCATTGTGATGACAAGTGTATTGAGAATTGTGGTGACAAAGCTCATGGAGCATTGTGATGAAAAGGGCATGGAGTATTGTGATGACAGGCAACATGGAGCGTTGTGAGGACAAGTGTTATGGAACATTGTGATCACAAGCTTTTGGAGCACTGTGATGACAGAGGTCATGGATCATTTTGATTTCAAGGAGCATGGAGCATTGTGATGACAAGGGCATGAAGCAATGTGATCCCAAGATTCATGGAGGATTGTGATGACAATGGAAATGGAGTATTGTGATGACAAGCGCATAGAGCATTGTAATGACAATGTCATGTAGCATTTTGCTGACAAAGGCATGGAGCATTGTGATGACGTGTCATGGAGCACTGTGATGAGAAGCGTCAAGGAGCATTGTGAATACAGGGGTCATGGAGCATTGGGATGACAAGGGTCATGGAGCACAGGCCTGAAAATATTCATGGAGTGTTGTGATAACAGGGGTCATGGAGCATTGTGATGACTAGGGAATGGAGCATTGTGATGACAAGAGTCCCTAATCATTGTGCTGTCAGGTGTCATGGAGTGTTGTGATGACTGTGGTCATGGAGCATTGTGATGATATTGGACATGGAGCATTGTGATGAGAAGGTCGTGGATCATTGGGCTGAAAATGTTCATGGATTATTGTGATGACAGTGTTCATGGAGCATTGTGATGACCAGGGAATGGAGCATGGTGATGTCAAGGTCCTGGAGCATTGTGATGAGAAGACCATGGAGACTTGTGATGGCAAGTCTCATGGAGCATTCTGATGAAAAGGGGCATGGAGCATTGTGATTACAGGGGTCTTGAAGCATTGTGATGACTAGGGTATAGAGCATTGTGATGAGAAGGCCATGGAGCATTGGTCTGACAAATTTCATAGATTATTGTGATGAGAGTGGGCATGGTGCATTGTGATGACAAAGGCATGGAGCACTGTGATGAGAAGCTCATGGAGTATTGTGAAGACAGATGTCAAAGAGCATTGTGATGACATATGTCTTGGTCGATTGCGATGACAAGGGCATGGAGCATTGTGATGCCAAATGTAATGGAGAATGGTGATGACAAATATAATGGAGCATTGTGATGATTAGGGCTTCGAGCATTATGATGACAAGGGCCATTGAAAATTTTCATGACAAGGTCGAGAAGCATTGTGATGACAAGGTCCTGGAGCATTGTGATGACAAAACCATGGAGCCTTGTGATGACAAGTCTCATGGAGCATACTGATGAAAAGGGGCATGGAGCAATGTGATTACAGGTGTCTTGGAACATTGTGATGACAAGGGCATGGATCATTGTGAGGAGAAGACCAAGGAGCATTCTGATGGCATGCATCATTGAGCTTTGTGATGACAAGTGCATGGAGCATTGTGATTACATGGGTCTTGGAGCATTGTGATGAAAAAGTCATGGATCATTGTGATGAAAAAGGCATGGAGCCTTGTCATGACAGGGTTCAAGGAGCATACAGACAAAAAGTGTCAGGGAGCATTTTGATGACAATTGTATTGAGCATTGTGATGACAAAGGTCATGGAGCATTGTGATGAGAAGACCATGGATAATTGTGATGACGAGCTTCATGGGGCATTGTGATGACACGTGTTATGGAATATTGTGATCACAAGGGTTTGGAGCATTGTTATGACAGAGGTCATGGAACATTTTGATTTCATTGTTATGAAAATAGCATGAAGCATTATGATGATGGGCATGGTGCATTGTGATGACAGTGTTCATGGATCACTGAGATGAAAAGGGGCATAGAGCATTGTGATTACAGTGTTCTTGGAGCATTGTGATGAGAAGGGTCATGGAGCCTTGTGATGACAAGGCCATGGAACATCGTGATGGCAGGGGTCATGGAGCATTGTTATGACAGGTGTAATGGAGCACTGTGATGGCAAGGGCATGGAGCATTGTGATGAGAAGGCCATGGAGCATTCTGATGACATGCGTCATGGAGTTTTGTGATGATAAGGGAATGGAGCATTGTGATTACAGGGACCTTGGAGCATTGTGATGAAATGGTCATGGATCATTGTGATGAAAAATGCATGGAAACTTGTCATGACAGGGTTCAAGTAGCATACTGACGACAAGGGTCAGGAAGCATTGTGATGACAAGTGTATTGAGCATTGTGATGACAAAGATCATGGAGCATTTTGATGAGAAGACCATTGATAATTGTGATGATGAGCGTCATGGGGTGTTGTGATGATACGTGTTATGCAACATTGTGATTACAAGGGTTTGGAGCATTATGATGACAGAGGTCATGGAAAATATTGATTTCATTGTGATGACAATAGCCTGAAGCATTATGATGATGGGAATGGTGCATTGTGATGACAGGGTTCATGGAGCATTTAGATGAAAAGGGGCATGGAGCATTGTGATTACAAGGGTCTTGGAGCATTGTGATGACAGATTTCATGGGGCATTGAGATGAAAAGGGGCATGGAACATTGTGATTACAAGGGTCTTGGAGAATTGTGATGACAAGGGCATGGAGCATTGTGATGAGAAGGCCAAGGAACATTCTGATGACATGCGTCATGGAGCTTTGGGATGACAAGGGCATGGAGCATTGTGATATCAGGGGTCTTGAGCATTGTGATGAGTAGTATCATGGAGTCTTCTGATGACTAGGCCGTGGAACATTGTGATGGCAGGGGTCATGGTGCATTGTTATGACAGGGGTAATGGAGCATTGTGATGAGAAGGGTATGGAACTTTGGTCTGAAATGTTTCTTGGATTATTGTGATGAGAGTTGGCATGGAGCATTGTGATGACAAGGGCACGGAACAATGTGATACATGGGTCACGCAGGACTGTAATGACAAGGGCATGGAGCATTGTGATGAGAAGGACATCGAGCATTGTGATGACAAGTGTCATGGAGCTTTGTGATGACAAGGGCATGGAGCAATGTGATGAGAGGGTTCATGGAGCATTGTGATGACAATGACATGGAGCATTGTGATGACAAGGGTCTTGGAGCTTTGTGATGACAAGTCATGGAGCATTTTGATGAGAAGGGCAGGGAGCATTTTGATGACCGTGTCATGCTGCAATTTGATAAAAAGTGTAATGGAGCATTTTGATGGCAGGGGTTATAGAACATTGTGATGTCAGGGGTCTTGGAGGTTGGGATGGAAAGGGTCATTGAGCATTTTGATGACAGGGCTTATGAACATTGTGATGGCAGGGGTCATGGAACATTGTTATGATAAGGGAATGTAGCATTGTGATGACAGTGTCATGGAACATTGTGATTACAAGGGTGAGGGAGTATTTTGATGACTACTGATGTAACATTGTGATATGTCTGGTGAGAGAGCATTTTGATGAGAATTACATTGACCATTGTGATTACAAGTTTTATGGAGCATTGCAATGACAAGGTTGTGGACCGTTGTGATGAACTGCGCGTGGCACATTCTGATGACAATGGTCATGGGGAATCGTTCTGACAAAGAAATGGAGCATTGTGATGCCAAGTTTCACAGAGAATTGTTATGAAATGTTCATGAAGAATTGTGGTTACAAATTTCACAGAGCCTTGTGATGACGGGGGCATGGACCATTGTGATGACAAACGTTATGAAGCATTATGATGACTGTAGTCATGGAGCATTGTGATGACAGGGATCATGGAGCCTTGTGATGACAAGGGCATGGAGCATTGTGATGACAGTGGCATGGAGCATTTGTCTGACAAGTTTCATAGATTATGGTGATGAGAGTGGGCATTGTGCATTGTAATGACAAGGGCATGGAGCATTGTGATGATAAGGTCATGGAGTATTGTGAAGAAAGGTGTCAGGGAGCATTGTGATGACATATGTCATGGTCCATTGCGATGACAGTGGCATGGGTCATTGTGATACCCAAATGTAATGGAGGATTGTGATGACAAATATAATGGAGCATTGTGATGATTAGGGCTTGGAGCATTATGATGACAAGGGCCATTGAAAATTTTCAGGACAAGGTCGTGAAGCATTGTGATGACAAGGTCCTGGAGCATTGTGATGACAAAACTATGGAGGCTTGTGATGACAAGTCTCATGGAGCATACTGATGAAATGGGGCATGGAGCATTGTGATTACAGGGTTCTTGGAACGTTGTGATGATAAGGGCATGGAGAATTGTGAGGAGAAGACAAAGGAGCATTCTGATGGCATGCGTCATTGAGCTTTGTGATGACAATGGCATGGACCATTGTGATTACATGGGACTTGGAGCATTGTGATGCAAAGGGCATGGATCATTGTGATGAAAAAGGCATGGAGCCTTGTCATGACAGGTTTCAAGGAGCATACAGACAACAAGTGTCAGGGAGCATGTTGATGACAAGTGTATTGAGCATTGTGATGACAAAGGTCATGGAGCATTGTGATGAGAAGACCATGGATAATTGTGATGACGAGCTTCATGGGGCATTGTGATGACACGTGTTATGGAATATTGTGATCACAAGGGTTTGGAGCATTGTGATGACAGAGGTCATGGAGCATTTTGATTTCATTGTGATGACAATAGCATGAAGCATTATGATGATGGGCATGGTGCATTGTGATGACAGTGTTCATGGATCACTGAGATGAAAAGGGGCATAGAGCATTGGGATTACAGTGTTCTTGGAGCATTGTGATGAGAAGGGTCATGGAGCCTTGTGATGACAAGGCCATGGAACATCGTGATGGCAGGGGTCATGGAGCATTGTTATGACAGGTGTAATGGAGCACTGTGATGGCAAGGGCATGGAGCATTGTGATGAGAAGGCCATGGAGCATTCTGATGACATGTGTCATGGGTCTATGTGAAGACAAGGGCATGGAGCAATGTGATGAGAGCGTTCATGGAGCATTGTGATGACAATGACATGGAGCATTGTGATGCCAAGTGTCATGGATCATTGTGATGACAAATGTCATGGAGCATTTTGATGGCAAGGGCTTTGTGCATTGTGATGAGAAGGGCAGGGAGCATTGTGATGACAGGGTCATAGAGCAATTTGATGAAAAGTGGCATGGAACATTTTGATGATAGGTGTTATGGAACACTGTGATTTCAGAGGTCATCGAAGATTATGATGATAAGTTCATGTAGCATTGTGATGACAGGAGTCATGGAACATTGTGATGACAGGGGTGAGGGAGTATTGTGACAAATAGTGATGTAGCATTGTGATATCAGTGGTGAGAGAGCATTTTGATGAGAAGTGCATGGAGCATTGTGATGACAAATTTTATGGAGCATTGTGAAGACAATGTTGTGGATCACTGTGATGACAAGTGCATGGTGTATTGTAATGACATGTGTCATGGAGCATTGTGCTGACAAGCGAATGGAGCATTGTGATGACAAGGGTCATGGAGCATTGTGCTGAGCAAGTCATAGAGCATTGTGATGACAAGGGTCAAAGAGCATTGTGATGAAAAGTTCATGGAGCATTGTGGTTAAAAAGGTCACAGAGACTGTTGATGACGAGGGCATGGACCATTGTGATGACAAAGGCCATGAAGCATTGTGATGACTGGAGTCACGGAGCATTGTGATGACAGGGGTCATGGAGCATTGTGATAACAAGGGCATGGAGCATTGTGATGACAAGTACATGGAACATTGGTCTAATAAGCTTCATGGAGTATTGCGATGACAGTTGGAATGGAACACTGTGATGACAAGGACATGGAGCATTGTGATGACCAGGTCATGCGTATGGTGAAGACAGGTGTCAGGGAGCACTGTGATCACATATGTAATGGCCCATTGTGATGAGGATGGCATGGAGCATTGTGCTGCCAAGTGTCAGGGAGGATTCTGATGACAAAGGTAATGGAGCATTGTGATGACAATTGCTTGGAGCATTGTGATGACAAGGGTCAGGGAGAATTGTGCTGACAAATGCATGGAGAACTGTGATGGCAAGTGTCATGGAACATTCTGATGACAAGCTTGTGGAGTATTTTGATGACAATGGCATGGAGCATTGTGAGGAAAACGGCATGGGGCATTGTGATGAAAAAGGCATGGAGCCTTTTCGTGACAGGGTTCAAGGAGCATTCTGATGACAAGTGTCAGGGAGCATTGTGATGACAAGTGTATAGAGAATTGTGGTGACAAAGGTCATGGAGCATTGTGATGAAAAGGGCATGGAGTATTTTGATGACAGGCATCATGGAGCGTTGTGAGGACAAGTGTTATTGAACATTGTGATCACAAGGGTTTGGAGCATTGTGATGACAGAGGTCATGGATCATTTTGATTTCAAGGAGCATGGAGCATTGTTATGACAAGGGCATGAAGCAATGTGATCCCCCAATTCATGGAGGATTGTGATGACAATGCAAGTCGAGTATTGTGATGACAAGCGCATAGAGGATTATAATGACAATGTCATGTAGCATTTTGCTGACAAAGTCTTGGAGCATTGTGATGACATGTGTCATGGAGCACTGTGATGAGAAGCGTCAAGGAGCATTGTGAATACAGTGGTCATGGATCATTGGGATGACAACGGCATGGATCATTGTGATAACAAGGGACATGGAGCACTGGGCTGAAAATGTTCATGGAGAGTTGTGATGACAGGTGTCATGGAGCATTGTGATGACTAGGGAATGGAGCATTGCGATGACAAGAGTCCAGGATCATTGTGTTGTCAGGTGTCATGGAGTGTTGTGATGACAGAGGTCATGGAGCATTGTGATGATATTGGCAATGGAGCATTGTGTTGAGAAGGTCGTGGAGCATTGGGCTGAAAATGTTCATGGATTATTGTGATGACAGTGATCATGGAGCATTGTGATGACAAGGGAATGGATCATGGTGATGACAAAGTCCTGGAACATTGTGATGAGAAAACCATGGAGACTTGTAATGGCAAGTCTCATGGAGCATTCTGATGAAAAGGGGCATGGAGCATTGTGATTACAGGGGTCTTGGAGCATATTTATGACTAGGGCATAGAGCATTGTGATGAGAAGGCCATGGAGGATTCTGATGACATGCGTCATGGAGTTTTGTGATGATAAGGGAATGGAGCATTGTGATTACAGGGACCTTGGAGCATTGTGATGAAATGGTCATGGATCATTGTGATGAAAAATGCATGGAAACTTGTCATGACAGGGTTCAAGTAGCATACTGACGACAAGGGTCAGGAAGCATTGTGATGACAAGTGTATTGAGCATTGTGATGACAAAGATCATGGAGCATTTTGATGAGAAGACCATTGATAATTGTGATGATGAGCGTCATGGGGTGTTGTGATGATACGTGTTATGCAACATTGTGATTACAAGGGTTTGGAGCATTATGATGACAGAGGTCATGGAAAATATTGATTTCATTGTGATGACAATAGCCTGAAGCATTATGATGATGGGAATGGTGCATTGTGATGACAGGGTTCATGGAGCATTTAGATGAAAAGGGGCATGGAGCATTGTGATTACAAGGGTCTTGGAGCATTGTGATGACAGATTTCATGGGGCATTGAGATGAAAAGGGGCATGGAACATTGTGATTACAAGGGTCTTGGAGAATTGTGATGACAAGGGCATGGAGCATTGTGATGAGAAGGCCAAGGAACATTCTGATGACATGCGTCATGGAGCTTTGGGATGACAAGGGCATGGAGCATTGTGATATCAGGGGTCTTGAGCATTGTGATGAGTAGTATCATGGAGTCTTCTGATGACTAGGCCGTGGAACATTGTGATGGCAGGGGTCATGGTGCATTGTTATGACAGGGGTAATGGCGCATTGTGATGAGAAGGGTATGGAACTTTGGTCTGAAATGTTTCATGGATTATTGTGATGAGAGTGGGCATGGAGCATTGTGATGACAAGGGCACGGAACAATGTGATACATGGGTCACGCAGGACTGTAATGACAAGGGCATGGAGCATTGTGATGAGAAGGACATCGAGCATTGTGATGACAAGTGTCATGGAGCTTTGTGATGACAAGGGCATGGAGCAATGTGATGAGAGGGTTCATGGAGCATTGTGATGACAATGACATGGAGCATTGTGATGACAAGGGTCTTGGAGCTTTGTGATGACAAGTCATGGAGCATTTTGATGAGAAGGGCAGGGAGCATTTTGATGACCGTGTCATGCTGCAATTTGATAAAAAGTGTAATGGAGCATTTTGATGGCAGGGGTTATAGAACATTGTGATGTCAGGGGTCTTGGAGGTTGGGATGGAAAGGGTCATTGAGCATTTCGATGACAGGGCTTATGAACATTGTGATGGCAGGGGTCATGGAACATTGTTATGATAAGGGAATGTAGCATTGTGATGACAGTGTCATGGAACATTGTGATTACAAGGGTGAGGGAGTATTTTGATGACTACTGATGTAACATTGTGATATGTCTGGTGAGAGAGCATTTTGATGAGAATTACATTGACCATTGTGATTACAAGTTTTATGGAGCATTGCAATGACAAGTTTGTGGACCGTTGTGATGAACTGCGCGTGGCACATTCTGATGACAATGGTCATGGGGAATCGTTCTGACAAAGAAATGGAGCATTGTGATGCCAAGTTTCACAGAGAATTGTTATGAAATGTTCATGAAGAATTGTGGTTACAAATTTCACAGAGCCTTGTGATGACGGGGGCATGGACCATTGTGATGACAAACGTTATGAAGCATTGTGATGACTGTAGTCATGGAGCATTGTGATGACAGGGATCATGGAGCCTTGTGATGACAAGGGCATGGAGCATTGCGATGACAGTGGCATGGAGCATTTGTCTGACAAGTTTCATAGATTATGGTGATGAGAGTGGGCATTGTGCATTGTAATGACAAGGGCATGGAGCATTGTGATGATAAGGTCATGGAGTATTGTGAAGAAAGGTGTCAGGGAGCATTGTGATGACATATGTCATGGTCCATTGCGATGACAGTGGCATGGGTCATTGTGATACCCAAATGTAATGGAGGATTGTGATGACAAATATAATGGAGCATTGTGATGATTAGGGCTTGGAGCATTATGATGACAAGGGCCATTGAAAATTTTCAGGACAAGGTCGTGAAGCATTGTGATGACAAGGTCCTGGAGCATTGTGATGACAAAACTATGGAGGCTTGTGATGACAAGTCTCATGGAGCATACTGATGAAATGGGGCATGGAGCATTGTGATTACAGGGTTCTTGGAACGTTGTGATGATAAGGGCATGGAGAATTGTGAGGAGAAGACAAAGGAGCATTCTGATGGCATGCGTCATTGAGCTTTGTGATGACAATGGCATGGACCATTGTGATTACATGGGACTTGGAGCATTGTGATGCAAAGGGCATGGATCATTGTGATGAAAAAGGCATGGAGCCTTGTCATGACAGGTTTCAAGGAGCATACAGACAACAAGTGTCAGGGAGCATGTTGATGACAAGTGTATTGAGCATTGTGATGACAAAGGTCATGGAGCATTGTGATGAGAAGACCATGGATAATTGTGATGACGAGCTTCATGGGGCATTGTGATGACACGTGTTATGGAATATTGTGATCACAAGGGTTTGGAGCATTGTGATGACAGAGGTCATGGAGCATTTTGATTTCATTGTGATGACAATAGCATGAAGCATTATGATGATGGGCATGGTGCATTGTGATGACAGTGTTCATGGATCACTGAGATGAAAAGGGGCATAGAGCATTGGGATTACAGTGTTCTTGGAGCATTGTGATGAGAAGGGTCATGGAGCCTTGTGATGACAAGGCCATGGAACATCGTGATGGCAGGGGTCATGGAGCATTGTTATGACAGGTGTAATGGAGCACTGTGATGGCAAGGGCATGGAGCATTGTGATGAGAAGGCCATGGAGCATTCTGATGACATGTGTCATGGGTCTATGTGAAGACAAGGGCATGGAGCAATGTGATGAGAGCGTTCATGGAGCATTGTGATGACAATGACATGGAGCATTGTGATGCCAAGTGTCATGGATCATTGTGATGACAAATGTCATGGAGCATTTTGATGGCAAGGGCTTTGTGCATTGTGATGAGAAGGGCAGGGAGCATTGTGATGACAGGGTCATAGAGCAATTTGATGAAAAGTGGCATGGAACATTTTGATGATAGGTGTTATGGAACACTGTGATTTCAGAGGTCATCGAAGATTATGATGATAAGTTCATGTAGCATTGTGATGACAGGAGTCATGGAACATTGTGATGACAGGGGTGAGGGAGTATTGTGACAAATAGTGATGTAGCATTGTGATATCAGTGGTGAGAGAGCATTTTGATGAGAAGTGCATGGAGCATTGTGATGACAAATTTTATGGAGCATTGTGAAGACAATGTTGTGGATCACTGTGATGACAAGTGCATGGTGTATTGTAATGACATGTGTCATGGAGCATTGTGCTGACAAGCGAATGGAGGTTTGTGATGACAAGGGTCATGGAGCATTGTGCTGAGCAAGTCATAGAGCATTGTGATGACAAGGGTCAAAGAGCATTGTGATGAAAAGTTCATGGAGCATTGTGGTTAAAAAGGTCACAGAGACTGTTGATGACGAGGGCATGGACCATTGTGATGACAAAGGCCATGAAGCATTGTGATGACTGGAGTCACGGAGCATTGTGATGACAGGGGTCATGGAGCATTGTGATAACAAGGGCATGGAGCATTGTGATGACAAGTACATGGAACATTGGTCTAATAAGCTTCATGGAGTATTGCGATGACAGTTGGAATGGCACACTGTGATGACAAGGACATGGAGCATTGTGATGACCAGGTCATGCGTATGGTGAAGACAGGTGTCAGGGAGCACTGTGATCACATATGTAATGGCCCATTGTGATGAGGATGGCATGGAGCATTGTGCTGCCAAGTGTCAGGGAGGATTCTGATGACAAAGGTCATGGAGCATTGTGATGACAATTGCTTGGAGCATTGTGATGACAAGGGTCAGGGAGAATTGTGCTGACAAGTGCATGGAGAACTGTGATGGCAAGTGTCATGGAGCATTCTGATGACAAGCTTGTGGAGTATTTTGATGACAATGGCATGGAGCATTGTGAGGAAAACGGCATGGGACATTGTGATGAAAAAGGCATGGAGCCTTTTCGTGACAGGGTTCAAGGAGCATTCTGATGACAAGTGTCAGGGAGCATTGTGATGACAAGTGTATAGAGAATTGTGGTGACAAATGTCATGGAGCATTGTGATGAAAAGGGCATGGAGTATTTTGATGACAGGCATCATGGAGCGTTGTGAGGACAAGTGTTATTGAACATTGTGATCACAAGGGTTTGGAGCATTGTGATGACAGAGGTCATGGATCATTTTGATTTCAAGGAGCATGGAGCATTGTGATGACAAGGGCATGAAGCAATGTGATCCCCCAATTCATGGAGGATTGTGATGACAATGCAAGTCGAGTATTGTGATGACAAGCGCATAGAGGATTATAATGACAATGTCATGTAGCATTTTGCTGACAAAGTCTTGGAGCATTGTGATGACATGTGTCATGGAGCACTGTGATGAGAAGCGTCAAGGAGCATTGTGAATACAGTGTTCATGGATCATTGGGATGACAAGGGCATGGATCATTGTGATAACAAGGTACATGGAACACTGGGCTGAAAATGTTCATGGAGAGTTGTGATGACAGGTGTCATGGAGCATTGTGATGACTAGGGAATGGAGCATTGCGATGACAAGAGTCCAGGATCATTGTGTTGTCAGGTGTCATGGAGTGTTGTGATGACAGAGGTCATGGAGCATTGTGATGATATTGGCAATGGAGCATTGTGTTGAGAAGGTCGTGGAGCATTGGGCTGAAAATGTTCATGGATTATTGTGATGACAGTGATCATGGAGCATTGTGATGACAAGGGAATGGATCATGGTGATGACAAAGTCCTGGAACATTGTGATGAGAAAACCATGGAGACTTGTAATGGCAAGTCTCATGGAGCATTCTGATGAAAAGGGGCATGGAGCATTGTGATTACAGGGGTCTTGGAGCATATTTATGACTAGGGCATAGAGCATTGTGATGAGAAGGCCATGGAGGATTCTGATGACATGCGTCATGGAGTTTTGTGATGATAAGGGAATGGAGCATTGTGATTACAGGGACCTTGGAGCATTGTGATGAAATGGTCATGGATCATTGTGATGAAAAATGCATGGAAACTTGTCATGACAGGGTTCAAGTAGCATACTGACGACAAGGGTCAGGAAGCATTGTGATGACAAGTGTATTGAGCATTGTGATGACAAAGATCATGGAGCATTTTGATGAGAAGACCATTGATAATTGTGATGATGAGCGTCATGGGGTGTTGTGATGATACGTGTTATGCAACATTGTGATTACAAGGGTTTGGAGCATTATGATGACAGAGGTCATGGAAAATATTGATTTCATTGTGATGACAATAGCCTGAAGCATTATGATGATGGGAATGGTGCATTGTGATGACAGGGTTCATGGAGCATTTAGATGAAAAGGGGCATGGAGCATTGTGATTACAAGGGTCTTGGAGCATTGTGATGACAGATTTCATGGGGCATTGAGATGAAAAGGGGCATGGAACATTGTGATTACAAGGGTCTTGGAGAATTGTGATGACAAGGGCATGGAGCATTGTGATGAGAAGGCCAAGGAACATTCTGATGACATGCGTCATGGAGCTTTGGGATGACAAGGGCATGGAGCATTGTGATATCAGGGGTCTTGAGCATTGTGATGAGTAGTATCATGGAGTCTTCTGATGACTAGGCCGTGGAACATTGTGATGGCAGGGTTCATGGAATATTGTTATGATAAGGGGATGTAGCATTGTGATGACAGGGTCATGGAACATTGTGATTACAAGGGTGAGGGTGTATTGTGATGACTAGTGATGGAATATTGTGATTTCATTGGTGAAAGAGCATTTTGATGAGAAGTGAATGGAGCATTGTGATTACAAGTTTTATGGAGCATTGCAATGCCAAGGTTTGGAACGTTGTGATGACATTCGCGTGGCACATTGTGATGACAATGGTCATGGAGCATTGTTCTGACAAATACATGGAGCATTGTGATGACAAGTTTCTCAGAGAATTGTGATGAAAAGTTCATGGAGCATTGTGGTTACAAAGTCACAGAGCCTTGTGATGACGCGGGCATGGACCATTGTGATGACAAACATTATGAAGCATTGTGATGACTGGAGTCATGGAGCATTGTGATGACAGGGGCATGGAGCATTGGTCTGACAAGTTTCATAGATTATTGTGATGAGAGTGGGCATGGTGCATTTTGATGACTAGGGCATGGAGCATTGTGATGATAAGGTCATGGAGTATTGTGAAGACAGGTGTCAGGGAGCATTGTGAGACATATGTCATGGTCCATGGCGATGACAATGGCATGGAGCTTTGTGATACCAAATGTAATGGTGGATTGTGATGACAAATATAATGGAGCATTGTGATGATTAGGGCTTGGAGCATTATGATGACATGGGTCATTGAAAATTTTCAGGACAAGGTCGTGAAGCATTGTGATGACAAGGTCCTGGAGCATTGTGATGACAAAACCATGGAGCCTTGTGATGACAAGTCTCAAGGAGCATACTGATTAAAAGGGGAATGGAGCATTGTGATTACAAGGGTCTTGGAACATTGTGAAGACAAGGGCATGGAGCATTCTGAGGAGAAGACCAAGGAGCATTCTGAAGACATGCGTCATTGAGCTCTTTGATGACAATGACATGGACCATTGTGATTACATGGGACTTGGAGCATTGTGATGAAAATGGCATGGATCATTGTGATGAAAAAGGCATGGAGCCTGGTCATGACAGGGTTCAAGGAGCATACAGACAACAAGTGTCAGGGAGCATGTTGATGACAAGTGTATTGAGCATTGTGATGATGACGGTCAGGGAGCATTGTGATGAGAAGACCATGGATAATTGTGATGACGATCGTCAAGGGGCATTGTGTTGACAAGTGTTATGGAATATTGTGATCACAAGTGGTTGGAGCATTGTGATGACAGAGGTCATGAATCATTTTATTTCAAGGAGCATGGAGCATTGTGATGACAAGGGCATGAAGCAATGTGATCCCAAGGTTCATAGAGGATTTTGATGCCAATGGAAATGGAGTATTGTGATGACAAGCACATAGAGGATTGTAATGACAAGGTCATGTAGCATTTTGCTGACAAAGGCATGGAGCATTGTGATGACATGTGTCATGGACCACTGTGATGACAAGCGTCAAGGAGCATGGTGCATACAGGGGTCATGGAGCATTGGGATGACAAGGGCATGGATCATTGTGATGACAAGCTTCAAGAAGCACTGGGCTGAAAATGTTCATGGAGTGTTGTGATGACAGGGGTCATGGAGCATTGTGACGACTAGGGAATGGAGCATTGTGATGACAAGAATCCCGGATCAGTGTGTTGTCAGGTGTCATGGAGTGTTGTGATGACAGTGGTCATGGAGCATTGTGATTATATTGGCCATGGAGCATTGTGATGAGAAGGTCGTGGAGAATTGGGCTGAAAATGTTCCTGGATTATTGTGATGACAGGGGTCATGGAACATTGTGATGACAATGACTTGGAGCATTGTGATGACAAGGGTCAGGGAGCATTGTGCTGACAAGTGCATGGAGAATTGTGATGACAAGGGTCAGGGAGCATTCTGATGACAAGCTTGTGGAGTATTTTGATGACAATGGCATTGAGCATTGTGATGAAAACGGCATGGGGCATTGTGATGAAAAATGCATGGAGCCTTTTTGTGACAGGTTTCAAGGAGCATTCTGATGACATCTGTCAGGGAGCATTGTGATGACTAGTGTAAAGAGAATTGTGGTGACAAAGGTCATGGAGCACTGTGATGACAAGAGTCAAGATCATTGTGAATACAGGCGTCATGGAGCATTGGGATGACAAGGTCATGGATCATTGTGATGACAAGGGTCATGGAGAACTGGGCTGAAAATGTTCATGGAGAGTTGTGATGACAGGGTTCATGGAGCATTGTGATGCCTAGGGAATGGAGCATTGTGATGACAAATTTCCCAGATCATTGTGTTGTCAGGTGTCATGGAGTGTTGTGAGGACTGTGGTCATGGAGCACTGTGATGATATTGGCCATGGAGCATTGTGATGAGAAGGTCGTGGAGCATTGGGCTGACATTTGTTCATGGATTATTGAGATGACAGCGGTCATGTAGCATTGTGATGACAAGGGAATGGATCATGGTGATGACAAGGTCCTGGAGCATTGTGATGGGAAGACCATGGAGACTTGTGATGAAAAGTCTCATGGAGCATTCTGATGAAAAGGGGCATGGAGCATTGTGATTACAGGGGTCTTGGAGCATTGTGATGAAAAGGGCATGGAACATTGTGATGAGAAGGCCAGGAAACATTCTGATGACATGCCTCATGCAGCTTTTTGATGACAAGGCCATGGAGCATTGTGATTACAGGGATCTTGGAGCATTGTGATGGAAAGGGAATGGATTATTGTGATGAAAAAGGCATGGAGCCTTGTCATGACAGGGTTCACGGAGCATACTGACGACAAGTGTCAGGGAGCATTGTGATGACAATTGTATTGAGCATCAGGATGACAAAGGTCATGGAGCATTGTGATGAGAAGGCCATGGATAATTGTGATGATGAGCGTCATGGGGTGCTGTGATGATAAGTTTTATGGAACATTGTGATCACAAGGGTTTGGAGCATTATGATGTCAGAGGTCATGGACAATATTGATTTCATTGTGATGACAATAGACTGAAGTATTATGATGATGGGCAACGTGCACTGTGATGACAGGGTTCATGGAGCATTGAGATGAAAATGGGCATGGTGCATTGTGTTTACAAGGTCTTGGAGCATTGTGATGACAAGGGCAAGGATCATTGTGATGAGAAGGCCATGGAATATTCTGATGACATGCGTCATGGAGCTTTGTGATGAGAAGTGCATGGATCATTGTGATTACAGTGGTTTTCAGCATTGTGATGACAAGTGTCATGGAACCTTGTGAAGACTACGCCGTGGAACATTGTGATGGCAGGGTTCATGGTGCATTGTTATGACAGAGGTAATGGAGCATTGTGATGAGAAGGCCATGGAACATTGGTCTGAAATGTTTCATGGATTTTTGTGATGAGAGTGGGCATGGAGCATTGTGATGACAAGGGTACGGAACTCTATGATACATTCGTCATGCAGGATTGTAATGACAAGGGCATGGAGCATTGTGATGAGAAAGGCATCGAGCATTGTTATGACAAGTGTCATGGAGCTCTGTGATGACAAGGGCATTGAGCAATGTTATGAGAGGGTTCATGGAGCATGGTGATGACAATGACATTTAGCACTGTGATGCCAGGGGTCATGGAGCATTCTGCTGACCAGTCATGGAGCATTTTGATGACAAGGACATGGTGCATTGTGATGAGAAGGGCAGGGAGCATTTTGATGACCGGGTCATGCAGCAATTTGATGAAAAGTGTAATGGAACATTTTGATGGCGGGGTTTATAGAACATTGTGATGTCAGGGGTCTTGGAGCTTTGGGATGAAAAGGATCATGGAGCATTTTGATGACATGGGTTATGGAACATTGTGATGTCATGGGTCATGGAACATTGTGTTGATAAGGGGATGTAGCAGTGTGATGACAGGGTCATGGAACATTCTGATTACAGGGGTGAGGGAGTATTGCGATGACTAGGGATGGAATACTGTGATATCTCTGGTAACAGCGCATTTTGATGAGAAGTGCATGGAGAATTGTGATTACAAAGTTTATGGAGCATTGCAATGACAAGATTGTGGACCGTTGTGATGAAATGCGCGTGGCACACTGTGATGATAATGGTTATGGAGCATTGTTCTGACAAAGACATGTAGCATTGTGATGACGAGGGTCACAGAGAATTGTGATGAAAAGTTCATGGAGCATTGTGGTAACAAATGTCACAGAGCCTTGTGATGACGCGGGCTTGGACAATTTTGAGGAAAAACGTTATGAAGCATTGTGATGACTGGAGTCACTGAGCATTGTGATGACAGGGGTCATGGAGGTCTGTGATGACATGTGTCATGGAACATTGTGAAGACAAGTGCATGGAGCATTTTGATGACCAGGGTCATGGAGCATTGTGCTGAGAAAGGCATAGAGCATTGTGATGACAAGGGTCAAAGAGCATTGCGAAGAAAAGTTCATGGAGCATTGGGGTTAAAAAGGTCACAGAGACAGTTGATGACAAGGACATGGACCATTGTGATGACAAAGTTCATGAAGCATTGTGATGACTGGAGTCACGGAGCATTGTGATGACATGGGTCATGGAGCATTGTGATAACAAGGGCATGGAGCATTGTGATGACAAGGGCATGGAACATTGGTGTAATAAGTTTCATGGTTTGTTGCGATGACAGTTGGAATGGCCTATTGTGATGACAAGGGCATGGAACATTGTGATGAGAAGGCCATGGAGCATTCTGATGACATGTGTCATGGAACTATGTGAAGACAAGGGCATGGAGCAATGTGATGAGAGCGTTCATGGAGCATTGTGATGATAACGACATGGAGCATTGTGATGCCAAGGGTAATGGATGTTTGTGATGACAAAGGTCATGGAGCATTTTGATGGCAAGGGCGTTGTGCATTGTGATGAGAAGGGCAGGGAGCATTCTGATGACTGGGTCATAAAGCATTTTTTTTTTATTTTATTTATTTTTTTTATTTTACAAATTTAATCAGTTATACATATACATATGTTGCCATATCCCCTCCCTTTTGCGTCTCCCTCCCACCCTCCCTATCCCACCCCTCCAGGCGGTCACAAAGCACCGAGCTGATCTCCCTGTGCTATGCGGCTTTTTCCCACTAGCTATCTACCTTACATTTGGTAGTGTATATATGTCCATGCCGCTCTTTCTCTTTGTCACAGCTTACCCTTCCCCCTCCCCATATCCTCAAGTCCATGCTCTAGTAGGTCTGTGTCTTTATTCCTGTCTTACCCCTATGTTCTTGATGACATTTTTTTCTTAAATTCCATATATATGTGTCAGCATACAGTATTTGTCTTTCTCTTTCTGACTTACTTCACTCTGTATGACAGACTCTAGGTCCATCCACCTCATTACAAATAGCTCAATTTCATTTCTTTTTATGGCTGAGTAATATTCCATTGTATATATGTGCCACATCTTCTTTATCCATTCATCCGATGATGGACACTTAGGTTGTTTCCATCTCCGGGCTATTGTAAATAGGGCTGCTATGAACATTTTGGTACATGTCTCTTTTTGAATTATGGTTTTCTCAGGGTATATGCCCAGTAGTGGGATTGCTGGGTCATATGGTAGTTCTATTTGTAGTTTTTTAAGGAACCTCCATACCGTTCTCCATAGTGGCTGTACCAATTCACATTCCCACCAGAAGTGCAAGAGTGTTCCCTTTTTTCCGCACCCTCTCCAGCATTTATTGTTTCTAGATTTTTTGATGATGGCCATTCTGACTGGTGTGAGATGATATCTCATTGTAGTTTTGATTTGCATTTCTCTAATGAGTAAAGATGTTGAGCATCCTTTCATGTGTTTGTTGGCTGTCTGTATATCTTCTGTGGAGAAATGTCTATTTAGGTCTTCTGCCCATTTTTGGATTGGGTTGTTTGTTTTTTTTGCTATTGAGCTGTATGAGCTGCTTATAAATTTTGGAGATTAATCCTTTGTCAGTTGCTTCATTTGCAAATATTTTCTCCCATTCTGAGGGTTGTCTTTTGGTCTTGTTTATGGTTTCCTTTGCTGTGCAAAAGCTTTTAAGTTTCATTAGGTCCCATGTGTTTATTTTTGTCTTTATTTCCATTTCTCTAGGAGGTGGGTCAAAAAGGATCTTGCTGTGATTTATGTCATAGAGTGTTCTGCCTATGTTTTCCTCTAGGAGTTTGATAGTGTCTGGCCTTATATTTAGGTCTTTAATCCATTTTGAGCTAATTTTTGTGTATGGTGTTAGGGAGTGATCTAATCTCATACTTTTACATGTCCCTGTCCAGTTTTCCCAGCACCACTTATTGAAGAGACTGTCCTTTCTCCACTGTACATTCCTGCCTCCTTTATCAAAGATAAGGTGACCATATGTCCGTGGGTTTATCTCTGGGCTTTCTATCCTGTTCCATTGATCTATCTTTCTGTTTTTGTGCCAGTACCATACTGTCTTGATTACTGTAGCTTTGTAGTATAGTCTGAAGTCAGGGAGCCTGATTCCTCCAGCTCCATTTTTCGTTCTCAAGATTGCTTTGGCTATTCGGGGTCTTTTGTGTTTCCATACAAATTGTGAAATTTTTTGTTCTAGTTCTGTGAAAAATGCCATTGGTAGTTTGATAGGTATTGCATTGAATCTGTAGATTGCTTTGGGTAGTAGAGTCATTTTCACAATGTTGATTCTTCAAATCCAAGAACATGGTACATCTCTCCATCTATTTGTATCATCTTTAATTTCTTTCATCAGTGTCTTATAATTTTCTGCATACAGGTCTTTTGTCTCCTTAGGTAGGTTTATTCCTAGATATTTTATTCTTTTTGTTGCAATGGTAAATGGGAGTGTTTCCTTGATTTCACTTTCAGATTTTTCATCATTAGTATATAGGAATGCCAGAGATTTCTGTGCATTAATTTTGTATCCTGCAACTTTACCAAATTCATTGATTAGCTCTAGTAGTTTTCTGGTAGCATCTTTAGGATTCTCTATGTATAGTATCATGTCATCTGCAAACAGTGACAGCTTTACTTCTTCTTTTCCCATTTGGATTCCTTTTATTTCCCTTTCTTCTCTGATTGCTGTGGCTAAAACTTCCAAAACTATGTTGAATAAGAGTGGTGAGAGTGGGCAACCTTGTCTTGTTCCTGATCTTAGTGGAAATGGTTTCAGTTTTTCACCATTGAGGACGATGCTGGCTGTGGGTTTGTCATATATGGCCTTTATTAAGTTGAGGAAAGTTCCCTCTATGCCTACTTTCTGCAGGGTTTTTATCATAAATGGGTGTTGAATTTTGTCAAAAGCTTTCTCTGCATCTATTGAGATGATCATATGGTTTTTCTCCTTCAGTTTGTTAATATGGTGTATCACATTGATTGATTTGCGTATATTGAAGAATCCTTGCATTCCTGGAATAAACCCCACTTGATCATGGTTTATGATCCTTTTAATGTGCTGTTGGATTCTGTTTGCTAGTATTTTGTTGAGGATTTTTGCATCTATGTTCATCAGTGATATTGGCCTGTAGTTTTCTTTCTTTGTGACATCCTTGTCTGGTTTTGGTATCAAGGTGATGGTGGCCTCGTAGAATGAGTTTGGGAGTGTTCCTCCCTCTGCTATATTTTGGAAGAGTTTGAGAAGGATAGGTGTTAGCTCTTCTCTAAATGCTTGATAGCATTAGCCTGTGAAGCCATCTGGTCCTGGGCTTTTGTTTGTTGGAAGATTTTTAATCACAGTTTCAATTTCAGTGCTTGTGATTGGTCTGTTCATATTTTCTATTTCTTCCTGATTCAGTCTTGGTAGGTTGTGCATTTCTAAGAATTTGTCCATTTCTTCCAGTTTGTCCATTTTATTGGCATAGAGTTGCTGATAGTAATCTCTCATGATCTTTTGTATTTCTGCAGTGTCAGTTGTTACTTCTCCTTTTTCATTTCTAATTCTATTGATTTGAGTCTTCTCCCTTTTTTTCTTGATGAGTCTGGCTAATGGTTTATCAATTTTGTTTATCTTCTCAAAGAACCAGCTTTTAGTTTTATTGATCTTTGCTATCATTTCCTTCATTTCTTTTTCATTTATTTCTGATCTGATTTTTATGATTTCTTTCCTTCTGCTAACTTTGGGATGTTTTTGTTCTTCTTTCTCTAATTGCTTTAGGTGCAAGGTTAGGTTGTTTATTCGAGATATTTCCTGTTTCTTAAGGTGGGATTGTATTGCCATAAACTTCCCTCTTAGAACTGCTTTTGCTGCATCCCATAGGTTTTGGGTCGTCGTGTCTCCATTGTCATTTGTTTCTAGGTATTTTTTAATTTCCTCTTTGATTTCTTCAGTGATCACTTCGTTATTAAGTAGTGTATTGTTTAGCCTCCATGTGTTTGTATGTTTTACAGCTCTTTTCCTGTAATTGATATCTAGTCTCATAGCATTGTGGTCGGAAAAGATACTTGATACAATTTCAATTTTCTTAAATTTACCAAGGCTTGATTTGTGACCCAAGATATGATCTATCCTGGAGAATATTCCATGAGCACTTGAGAAAAATGTGTATTCTGTTGTTTTTGGATGGAATGTCCTATAAATTTCAATTAAGTCCATCTTGTTTAATGTATCATTTAAAGCTTGTGTTTCCTTATTTATTTTCATTTTGGATGACCTGTCCATTGGTGAAAGTGGGGTGTTAAAGTCCCCTACTATGATTGTGTTACTGTCGATTTCTCCTTTTATGGCTGTTAATATTTCCCTTATGTATTGAGGTGCTCCTATGTTTGGTGCATAAATATTTACAATTGTTATATCTTCTTCTTGGATTGATCCCTTGATCATTATGTAGTGTCCTTCTGTGTCTCTTCTAGTTGTCTTTATTTTAAAGTCTATTTTGTCTGATATGAGAATTGCTACTCCAGCTTTCTTTTGGTTTCCATTTGCATGGAATACCTTTTTCCATCCCCTTACTTTCAGTCTGTATGTGTCTCTAGGTCTGAAGTGGGTCTCTTGTAGACAGCATATATATGGTTCTTGTTTTTGTATCCATTCAGCCAGTCTGTGTCTTTTGGTGGGAGCATTTAGTCCATTTACATTTAAGGTAATTATTGATATGTATGTTCCTATTCCCATTTTCTTAATTGTTTTGGGTTCGTTATTGTAGTTCTTTTCCTTCTGTTGTGTTTCTTGCCTAGAGAAGTTCCTTTAGCATTTGTTGTAAAGCTGGTTTGGTGGTGCTGAACTCTCTCAGCTTTTGCTTGTCTGTAAAGGTTTTAATTTCTCCATCAAATCTGAATGAGATCTTTGCTGGGTAGAGTAATCTTGGTTGCAGGTTTTTCTCCTTCATCACTTTAAGTATGTCCTGCCACTCCCTTCTGGCTTGTAGAGTTTCTGCTGAGAGATCAGCTGTTATCCTGATGGGGATTCCCTTGTGTGTTATTTGTTGTTTTTGCCTTGCTGCTTTTAATATGATTTCTTTGTGTTTAATTTTTGACAGTTTGATTAATATGTGTCTTGGTGTATTTCTCCTTGGATTTATTCTGTATGGGACTCTCTGTGCCTCCTGGACTTGATTAACTATTTGCTTTCCCATATTAGGGAAGTTTTCAACTATAATCTCTTCAAATATTTTCTCAGTCCCTTTTTTTTTCTCTTCTTCTTCTGGAACCCCTATAATTCGAATGTTGGTGTGTTTAATGTTGTCCCAGAGGTCTCTGAGACTGTCCTCTGTTCTTTTCATTCTTTTTTCTTTATTTTGCTGTGCAGCAGTTATTTCCCCTATTTTATCTTCCACCTCACTTATCCGTTCTTCTGCCTCAGTTATTCTGCTATTGATCCCATCTAGAGTATTTTTTATTTCATTTATTGTGTTTTTAATCGATGCTTGATTCGTCTTTAGTTCTTCTAGGTCCTTGTTAACTGTTTCTTGCATTTTGTCTATTCTATTTCCAAGATTTTGGATCATCTTTACCATCATTATTCTGAATTCTTTTTCAGATAGACTGCCTATTACCTCTTAATTTGTTAGGTCTGGTGGGTTTTTATCTTGCTCCTTCTCCTGCTGTGTGTTTTTCTGTCTTCTCATTTTGCTTATATTACTGTGTTTGGGGTCTCCTTTTTGCAGGCTGCAGGTTCGTAGTTCCTGTTGTTTTTGGTGTCTGTCCCCAGTGGCTAAGGTTGGTTTAGTGGGTTGTGTAGGCTTCTTGGTGGAGGGGACTACTGCCTGTGTTCTGGTGGATGAGGCTGGATCTTGTCTTTCTGGTGGGCAGGTCCACGCCTGGTGGTGTGTTTTGGGGTGTTTGCGGACTTTTTATGAATTGAGGCAGCCTCTCTGCTAATGGGTGGCGTTGTGTTCCTGTCTTGCTAGTTGTTTGGCATAGGGTGTCCAGCACTGTAGCTTGCTGGTCGTAGAGTGAAGCTGGGTGCTGGTGTTGAGATGGAGATCTCTGGAAGATTTTCGCCGTTTGATATTATGTGGAGCTGGGAGGTCTCTTGTGGACCAGTGTCCTGAAGTTCTCTCTCCCACCTCAGAGGCACAGCACTGACTCCTGGTTACTCAATTTGGGATGATTTGTTGTCTATTCATGTATTCCACAGATGCAGGGTACATGGAGTTGATTGTGGAGCTTTAATCCGCTGCTTCTGAGGCTGCTGGGAGAGGTTTCCCTTTCTCTTCTTTGTTCTCACAGCTCCTGGGTCTCAGCTTTGGATTTGGCCCCGCCTCTGCGTGTAGGTCACCGGAGGGCGTCTGTTCTTCGCTCAGACAGGACAGGGTTAAAGGAGCAGCCTCTTCGAGGACTCTGGCTCACTCAGGCCGGGCGGGAGGGAGGGGCACGGAGTGCGGGGCGAGCCTGCAGTGGCAGAGGTCGGCGTGACGTTGCACCAGCCCGAGGCGCGCCGTGCGTTCTCCCAGGGAAGCCGCCCCTGGATCCTGGGATCCCGGCAGTGGCAGGCTGCACAGGCTCCCGGAAGGGCGGTGTGGACAGTGACCTGCGCTCGCACACAGGCTTCTTGGCGGCGGCAGCAGCAGCCCCAGCGTCCCACGCCCGTCTCTGGGCTCCGCGCTTTCAGCCGCGACTCGCGCCCGTCTCTGGAGCTCCTTTACGCGGCACTCTTAATCCCCTCTCCTCGCGCACCAGGAAACCAAGAGGGAAGAAAAAGTCTCCTGCCTCTTTGGCAGCTCCAGAGTTTTCCCGGACTCCCTCCCGGCTAGCTGTGGCACATTAGCCCCCTTCAGTCTGAGTTCTCGCCGCCAGCCCCAGTCCTCTCCGTGCGCTCTGACCGAAGCCCGAGCCTCAGCTCCAGCGCCGTCCGCCCCGGCGGGGGAGCAGACAAGCCTCTCGGGCTGGTGAGTGCCGCTCGGCACCGCTCCTCTGTGCGGGAATCTCTCTGATTTGCCCTCCCCAGGTATGTGGGGAGTTTCTTGCCTTTTGGGAGGTCTGGGGTCTTCTGCCAGGGTTCAGTAGGTGTTCTGTAGGAGTTGTTCCACGTGTAGCTGTATTTCTGGTGTATCTGCGGGGAGGAAGGTGATCTCCGCGTCTTACTCTTCCGCCATCTTACCCGGAAGTCCATAAAGCAATTTGATGAAAAGTGTCATGGAACATTTTGATGACAGGTGTTATGGAACATTGTGATGTCAGGGGTCATCGAACATTGTGATGATAAGTGCATGTAGCATTGTGATGACAGGAGTCATGGAACATTGTGATGACAGGGGTGAGGGAGTATTGTGACAAATAGTGATGTAGCATTGTGATATCAGTGGTGAGAGAGCATTTTGATGAGAAGTGCATGGAGCACTGTGATGACAAATTTTATGGAGCATTGTGATGACAAGGTTGTGGAGCACTGTGATGACAAGCGCATGGTGCATTGTGATGACATGTGACATGGAGCATTGTGCTGACAAGGGCATGGAGCACTGTGATAACAAGGTTCATGGAGCATTGTCCTGAGAAAGACATAGAAAATTGTGATGACAAGGGTCAAAGAGCATTGTGATGAAAAGTTCATGGAGCATTGTGGTTGAAAAGATCACAGAGACTGTTGATGACGAGGGCATGGACCATTGTAATGACAAAGGTCATGAAGCATTGTGATGACTGGAGTCATGGAGCATTGTGCTGACAGGGGTCATGGAGCATTGTGATAATAAGGGCATTGAGCATCGTGATGAGAATGGCATGGAACATTTGTCTAATGAGTTTCATGCAGTATTTCGATGACAGTTGGAATGGCACACTGTGATGACAAGGGCATGGAGCATTGTGATGACCAGGTCATGCCGTATTGTGAAGACAGGTGTCAGGGAGCATTGTGATCACATATGTAATGGCCCATTGTGATGAGGATGGCAGGAGTATTGTGATTCCAAGTGTCAGGGAGGATTTTGATGACAAAGGTAATGGAGCATTGTGATGACAATGGCTTGGAGCATTGTGATGACAAGGGTCATGGAGCATTCTGATGACAAGCTTGTGGAGTATTTTGATGACAATGGCATGGAGCATTGTGATGAAAACGGCATGGGGCATTGTGATGAAAAAAGCATGGAGCCTTTTCGTGACAGGGTTCAAGGAGCATTCTGATGACAAGTGTCAGAGAGCATTGTGATGAGAAGTGTATTGAGAATTGTGGTGACAAAAGTCATGGAGCATTGTGATGAAAAGGGCATGGAGTATTGTGATGACAGGCATCATGGAGAGTTATGATGACAAGTGTTACGGAACATTGTGATCACAAGGGTTTGGAGCATTGGGATGACAGATGTCATGGATCATTTTGATTTCAAGGAGCATGGAGCATTGTGATGACAAGGGCATGAAGCAATGTAATCCCAAAATTCATGGAGGATTGTGATGACAATGGAAATGGAGTATTTTGATGACAAGCTCATAGAGTATTGTAATGACAAGGTCATGTAGCATTTTGCTGACAAAGGCATGGAGCATTGTGATGACATGTGTCATGGAGCTCTGTGATGACAAGCGTCAAGGGGCATTGTGAATACAGGGGTCATGGAGCATTGGAATGACAAAGCCATGGATCATTGTGATGACAAGGTTCAAGGAGCACCTTGCTGAAAATGTTCATGGAGAGTTGTGATGACAGGTGTCATGTAGCATTGTGACGACAAGCTAATGGAGCATTGTGATGACAAGAGTCCTGGATCATTGTGTTGTCAGGTGTCATGGAGTGTTGTGATGACAGTGGTCATGGAGCATTGTGATGATATTGGCAATGGAGCATTCTGATGAGAAGGTCGTGGAGCATTGGGCTGAAAATGTTCATGGATTATTGTGATGACTGGGGTCATGGAGCATTGTGATGACAAGGGAATGGAGCATGATGATGACAAGTTCCTGGAGCATTGTGATGAGAAGATCATGGAGACTTGTGATGGCAAGTCTCATGGAGCATTCTGATGAAAAGGGACATGGAGCATTGTGATTACAGCGGTCTTGGAGCATGGTGATGACTAGGGCATAGAGCATTGTGATGAGAAGGCCATGGAGCATTCTGATGGCATGCGTCATGGAGCATTGTGATTACAGGGACCTTGGAGGATTGTGATGAAATGGTCATGGATCATTGTGATGAAAAATGCATGGAACCTTGTCATAACAGGGTTCAATGAGCATACTGACGACAAGTGTCAGGGAGCATTGTGATGACAAGGGCATGAAGAAAAGTGATCCCAAGGTTCATGGAGGATTGTGATGACAATGGAAATGGAGTATTGTGATGACAAGCGCATAGAGGATTTTAATGACAAGGTCATGTAGCATTTTGCTGACAAATGCATGGAGCATTGTAATGACATGTGTCATGGAGCACTGTGTTGACAAGCGTCACGGAGCATTGTGAATACAGGGTTCAAGGAGCATTGGGATGACGAGGGCATGGATCATTGTGATGACAAGTGTCATGAAGCACTGGGCTGAAAATATAAATGGAGTGTTGTGATGACAGGTGTCATGGAGCATTGTGATGACTAGGGAATGGAGCATTGTGTTGCAAAGTGTCATGGAGGATTCTGATGACAAAAGTAATGGAGCATTGTGATGACAATGGCTTGGAGAATTGTGATGACAAGGTTCAGGGAGCATTGTGCTGACAAGTGCATGGAGAATTGTGATGACAAGGGTCATGGAGCATTCTGATGACAAGCTTTTGGAGTATTGTGATGACAGTGGCATGGAGCATTGTGATGAAAACGGCATGGGGCATTGTGAAGAAAAAGGCATGGAGCCTTTTCGTGACAGGGTTCAAGGAGCATTCTGATGACAAGTGTCAGGGAGCATTGTGATAACATGTATATTGAGAATTGTGATGAAAAGGTCATGGATCATTGTGATGAAAAAGGCATGGATCCTTGTCATGACAGGGTTCTAGGAGCATACTGACGACAAGTGTCAGGGAGCATTTTGATGACAAGTGTATTGAGCATTGTGATGACAAAGTTCAAGGAGCATTGTGATGAGAAGTCCATTGATAATTGTGATGACGAGCCACATGGGGCATTGTGATGACAAGTGTTATGGAATATTGTGTTCACAAGGGTTTGGAGCATTGTTATGACAGAGGTCATGGAGCATTTTGATTTCATTGTGATGACAATAGCATGAAGCATTATGATGATGGGCATGGTGCATTGTGATGACAGGCTTCATGGATCATTGAGATGAAAAGGGGCATAGAGCATTGTGATTACAGTGTTCTTGGATCATTGTGATGAGAAGGGTCATGGAGCCTTTGATGACAAGGCCATGGAAATTCGTGATGACAGGGGTCATGGAGCATTGCTATGACAGCGGTAATGGAGCATTGTGATGGCAAGGGCATGGAACATTGTGATGAGAAAGCCATGGAGCATTTTGATGACATGTGTCATGGAGCTTTTTGATGACAATGGCATGTAGCAATGTGATGAGAGCGTTCATGCAGCATTGTGATGACAATGACATGGAGCATTGTGATGCCAAGGGTCATGGATCTTTGTGATGACAAAGGTCATGGAGCATTTTGATGGGAAGTGCGTGGTGCATTGTGATGAGAAGGGCAGGGAGCATTCTGATGACAGGGTCATGGAGCAATTTGATGAAAAGTATCATGGAACATATTGATGACAGGTGTTAGGGAACATTGTGATGTCAGTGGTCATCGAACTTTGTGATGATAATTGCATGTAGCATTGTGATGACAGGAGTCATGGAACATTGTGACGACAAGGGTGAGGGTGTATTGTGACAAATAGTGATGTAGCATTGTGATATCAGTGGTGAGAGGGCATTTTGATGAGAATTGCATGGAGCATTGTGATGACAAATTTAAGGAACATTGTGATAACAAGATTGTGGAGCACTCTGATGACAAGCGCATGGTGCATTGTGATGACATGTGTCATGGAGCATTTTGCTGATAAGCACATGGAGCATTGTGATGACAAGGGTCATGGAGCATTGTGCTGAGAAAGGCATAGAGCATTGTGATGACAAGGGTCAAAGAGCATAGTGATGAAAAGTTCATGGAGCATTGTGGTTAAAAAGGTCACAGATACTGTTGATGACCAGGGCATGAATCATTGTGATGACAAAGGTCATGAAGCATTGTAATGACTGGAGTCACGGAGCATTGTGATGACAGAGGTCATGGAGCATTGTGATAACAAAGGCATGCAGCATTGTGATGACAAGGGCATGAAACATTGGTCTAATAAGTTTCATGGATTATTGCGATGACAGTTGGAATGGCGCATTGTGATGACAAGGGCATGGAGCATCCCGATGACAAGGTCATGCAGTACTGTGAAGACAGGTGTCACGGAGCATTGTGATGACATATATAATGGCCCATTATGATGACGATGGCTTGGAGCATTGTGATGCCAAGTGTCATGGAGGATTCTGATGACAAAAGTAATGGAGCATTGTGCTGACAAGTGCATGGAGAATTGTGATGACAAGGGTCATGGAGCATTCTGATGACAAGCTTATGGAGTATTTTGATGACAATGGCATGGAGCATTGGGATGAAAACGGCATGGGGCATTGTGATGAAAAAAGCATGGAGCCTTTTCGTGACAGGGTTCAAGGAACATTGTGATGACAAGTGTCAGGGAGCATTGTGAGGACAAGTGTACTGAGAATTGTGATGAGAAAGGTCATGGAGCTTTGTAATGAAAAGGGCATGGAGTATTGTGATGACAGGCATCATGGAGTGTTGTGATGACAAGTGTTATGGTACATTGTGATCAGAAGGGTTTGGAGCATTGTGATGACAGAGGTCATGGATCATTTTGATTTCAAGGAGCATGGTGAATTGTGATGACAAGGGCATGAAGCAATGTGATCCCAAAGTTCATGGAGGATTGTGATGACAATGGAAATGGAGTATTGTGATGACAAGCGCATAGAGCACTGTCATGACAAGGTCATGTAGCATTTTGATGACAAAGGCATGCAGCATTGTGATGACATGTGTCATGGCCACAGTGATGACAATCGTTACCGTCCATTGTGAATACAGGGGTCATGGATCATTGGGATGACAAGGGCATGGACCTTTGTGATGACAAGGGTCATGGAGCAGTGGGCTGAAAATGTTCATGGAGTGTTGTGATGACAGGAGTCATGGAGCATTGTGATGAATAGGGAATGGAGAACTGTGATGAAAAGTGTCCCAGATCATTGTGTTGTCAGGTGTCATGGAGTGTTGTGATTACAGTGGTCATGGAGCATTGTGATGATATTGGCCATGGAGCATTGTGATGAGAAAGTAGTGGAACATTGGGCTGAAAATGTTCATGGATTATTGTGATGACAGGGGTCATGGAGCATTGTGATGACAAGGGAATGGAGCATGGTGGTGACAAGGTCTTGGAGCATTGTGAAAAGAAGACCATGGAAAGTTGTGATGACAAGCCTCATGGAGCATTCTGAAGAAAATGGGACTGGAGCATTGTGTTTACAGGGGTCTTAGAACATTCTGATGACTAGGGCATGGAGCATTGTGATGAGAAAGCCATGGAGCATTCTGTTGACATGCGTCATGGAGTTTTGTGATGACAAGGGCATGGAGCATTGTGATTACAGGGATCTTGGAGTATTGAGATGAAAAAGTCATGGATCATTGTGATGAAAAAGGCATGGAGCCTTGTCATGACAGGGTTCAAGGAGCATACTGACGACAAGTGTCAGGGAGCATTGTGATGACAAGTGTATTGAGCATTGGGATGACAAAGATCATGGAGCATTGTTATGAGAAGACCATGGAAAATTGTGATGATGAGCATCATGGTGTGGTGTGATGATAAGTGTTATGCAACATTGTGATCACAAGGGTTTGGAGCATTATGATGACAGAGGTCATGGAAAATATTGATTTCTTTGTGATGACAATAGCCTGAAGCATTATGATGATGTGCATGGTGCATTGTGATGACAGGGTTCATGGAGCATTGAGATGAAAAGGGGCATGGAGCATTGTAATTACAAGGGTTTTGGAGCATTGTGATGACAAGGACATGGAGCATTGTGATGAGGAGGCCATGGAACATTCTGATTACATGCGTCATGGAGCTTTGTGATGACAAGGGCATGGAGCATTCTGATTTCAGGGGTCTTGAGCATTGTGATGAGAATTGTCATGGAACCTTTTGATGACTAGGCCGTGGAACATTGTGATGGCAGCGGTCATGGTGCATTGTTATGACAGTGGTAATGGAGCATTGTGATGAGAAGGTTATGGAACTTTGCTCTGAAATGTTTCATGGATTATTGTGATGAGAGTGGGCATGGAGCATTGTGATGACAAGGGCACGGAACACTGTGATACATGGGTCATGCAGGACTGTAATGACAAGGGCATGGAGCATTGTGATGAGAAGGGCATCGAGCATTGTGATGACAAGTGTCATGGAGCTTTGTGATGACAAGGGCATTGAGCAATGTTATGAGATTTTTCATGGAGCATTGTGATGACAATGACATTGAGCAATGTGATGCCAAGGGTCATGGAGCTTTGTGATGACAAGTCATGGAGCATTTTAATGACAAGGGCATGGTGCATTGTGATGAGAAGGGCAGGGAGCATTTTGATGACAGGGTCATGCAGCCATTTGATAAAATGTGTAATGGAATATTTTGATGGCAGGGGTTATAGAACATTGTGATGTCAGGGGTCATGGAACATTTTGATGATAAGGGGACGTAGCATTCTGATTACAGGGTCATGGATCATTGTGATTCCAGGGGTGAGGGAGTATTTTGACGACTAGTGATGGAACATTGTGATATCTCTGGTGAGAGAGCATTTTGATGAGAAGTGCATGGACCAATGTTATTACAAGGTTTATGGAGCATTGCAATGAAAACGTTGTGGACCGTTGTGATGAAATGCGTGTGGCACATTGTGATGACAATGGTCATGGAGCATTGTTCTGACAAAGATACGGAGCATTGTGATGACAAGGTTCACAGAGAATTGTGATGAAATGTTCATGGAGCATTGTGGTTGCAAAGTTCACAGAGCCTTGTGATGATGCGGTCATGGATCATTGTGATGACAAACGTTATGAAGCATTGTGATGACTGGATTCACGGAGCATTGTGATGACAGGTGTCTAGGAGCATTGTGATGACAAGGGCATGGAGTATTGTGATGACAGGCATCATGGAGCGTTGTGATGACAAGTGTTATGGAACACTGTAATCACAAGGGTTTGGAGCATTGTGATGACAGAGGTCATGGATCATTTTGATTTCAAGGAGCATGGAGCATTGTGATGAAAAGAGCATGAAGCAATGTGATCCCAAAATTCATGGAGGATTGTGATGACAATGGAAATGGAGTATTGTGATGACAACGACATAGAGCATTGTAATGAAAAGGTCATGTAGCATTTTGCTGACAAAGGCATGGAGCATTGTGATGACATGTGTCATGGAGCACTGTGTTGACAAGCGTCACGGAGCATTGTGAATACAGGGTTCATGGAGCATTGGGATGACAAGGTCATGGATCATTTTGATGACAAGGGTCATGGAGCACTGGGATGAAAATATTCATGGAGTGTGTGATGACAGGGGTCATGGAGCATTGTGATGACTAGGGAATGGAGCATTCTGATGACAAGTGTCATGGAGCTTTTAGATGACAAGTGCATGGAGCATTGTGATTACAGGCATCTTGGAGCATTGTGATGAAAAGGGCATGGATTATTATGATGAAGAAGGCATGGAGCCTTGTCATGAAAGGGTTAAAGGAGCATACTGACCACCAGTGTCAGGGAGCATTGTGATGACAAGTGTATTGAGAATTGTGAAGACAAAGATCATGGAGCATTGTGAAGAGAAGACCATGTATAATTGTGATGATGAGCGTCATGGGGTGTTGTGATGATAAGTGTTATGGATTATGGTGATCACAAGGGTATGGAACATTGTTATGACAGAGGTCATGGAGCATTTTGATTTCATTGTGATGACAATAGCATGAAGCATTATGATGATGGGCATGGTGCATTGTGATGACATGGTTCATGGATCATTGAGACGAAAAGGGGCATAGAGAATTGTGATTACAGTGTTCTTAGAGCATTGTGATGAGAACGGTCATGGATTCTTGTGATGACAACGCTATGGAACATCGTGATGGCAGGGGTCATGGAGCATTGTTATGACAGGGGTAATGGAGCATTGTCATGGCAAGGGCATGGAGCATTGTGATGAGAAGGCCATGGAGCATTCTGATGACATGTGTCATGGAGCTATGTGAAGACAAGGGCATGGAGCAATGTGATGACAATGACACGGAGCATTGTGATGCCAATGGTCATGGATCTTTGTGATGACAAAGGTCATGGAGCATTTTGATGGCAGGGGCGTGGTGCATTTTGATGAGAAGGGCAGGGAGCATTGTGATGACAGGGTCATGGAGCAATTTGATGAAAAGTGTCATGGAACATTTTGATGACAGGTGTTATGGAACATTGTGATGTCAGGGGTCATCGATCATTGTGATGATAAGTGCATGTAGCATTGTGATGACAGGAGTCATGTAACATTGTGATGACAGGGGTGAGGGAGTGTTGTGACAAATAGTGATGTAGCATTGTGATATCAGTGGTGAGAGAGCATTTTGATGAGAAGTGCATGGAGCATTGTGATGACAAATTTTATGTAGCATTGTGATGACAAGATTGTGGAGCATTGTAATGACAAGCGCATGGTGCATTGTGATGACAAGGGTCATAGATTATTGTGCTGAGAAAGGCATAGAGTATTGTGATGACAAGTGTCAAGGACCATTGTGATGAAAAGTTCATGGAGCATTGTGGTTAAAAAGGTCACAGAGACTGTTGATGACGAGGGTATGAACCATTGTGGTGACTGGAATGATGGAGCATTCTGATGACAGAGGTCATGGAGCATTGTGTTAACAAGGGCATGGAGCATTTTGATGACAAGTGCATGGAACATTGGTCTAATAAGTTTCATGGATTATTGCGATGAGAGTTGGAATGGCGCATTGTGATGACAAGGGCATGGAACATCGTGATGAGCAGATCATGCAGTATTGTGAAGACAGGTGTCAGGGAGCATTGTGATGACATATGTAATGGCCCATTGTGATGACGATGGCATGGATTATTGTGATGCCAAGTGTCATGAAGGATTCTGATGACAAAGGTAATGGAGCATTGTGATGACAATGGCTTGGAGCATTGTGAGGAGAAGGGTCAGGGAGCATTGTGCTGACAAGTGCATGGAGAATTGTAATGACAAGGGTCACGGAGCATTGTGATGAAAACGGCATGGGGCATTGAGATGAAAAAGGCATGGAGACTTTTCGTGACAGGTTTCAAGGAGCATTCTGATGACAATTGCCAGGGAGCATTGTGATGACAAGTGTCTTGAGAATTTTGCTGACAAAGGTCATGGAGAATTGTGATGAAAACGGCATGGAGTATTGTGATGACAGGCATCATGGAGCGTTGGGATGACAAGTGTTATGCAACATTGTGATCACAGGGTTTGGAGCATTGTGATGACAGATGTCATGGATCATTTTGATTTCAAGGAGCATGGAGCATTGTGATGACAAGGGCATGAAGCAATGTGATCCCAAACTTCATGGAGGATTGCCATGACAATGGAAATGGAGTATTGTGATGACAAGCGCATAGAGCATTGTCATGACAAGGTCATGTAGCATTTTGCTGAGAAAGACATGGAGCATTGTGATGACATGTGTCATGGAGCACTGTGATGACAAGCGTCACGGAGCTTTGTGAATTCAGGGGTCATGGAGCATTGGGATGACAAGGGCATGGATCACTGTGATGACAAGGGTCATCTAGCACTGGGCTGAAAATGTTCATGGAGTGTTGTGATGACAGGGGTCGTGGAGCATTGTGATGACTAGGGAATGGAGCATTGTGATGACAAGAGTCCCGGATCATTGTGTTGTCAGGTGTCATGGAGTGTTGTGATGACAGTGGTCATGGAGCATTGTGATGATATTGACCATGGAGCATTGTGATGAGAAGGTCATGGAACATGGGGCTGAAAATGTTCATGGAGTGTTGTGATGACAGGGGTCATGGAGCATTGTGATGACAAGGGAATGGAGCATGGTGAGGACAAGGTCCTGGAGCATTGTGATGAGAAGGCCATGGCGACTTGTGATGACAAATCTCATGGAGCATTCTGATGAAAAGGAGCATGGAGCATTGTGATTACAGGGGTTTTGGAGCATTGTGATGAAAACGGCATGGAGCATTGTGATGAGAAGTCCATGGAACATTCTGATGACATGCGTCATTCAGCTTTTTGATGTGAAGGGCATGGAGCATTGTGATTACAGGGATCTTGGAGCATTGTGATGAAAAGGTCATGGATTATTGTGATGAAAAAGGCATGGAGCCTTCTCATGACAGGGTTCAAGGGGTATACTGACGACAAGTGTCAGGGAGCATTGTGATGACAAGTGTATTGAGCATTGTGATGACAAAGATCATGGAGCATTGTGATGAGAAGTCCATGGATAACTGTGATGATGAGCGTCATGGGATGTTGTGATGATAAGTGTTATGGAACATTGTGATCACAAGGTTTTGGAACATTATGATGAAAGAGGTCATGGAGAATATTGATTTCATTGTGATGACAATAGCCTGAAGCATTATGATGATGGGCATGGTGCATTGTGATGACAGGGTTCATGGAGCATTGAGATGAAAAGGGGCGTGGAGCATTATGTTTACAGGGGTCTTGGAGCATTGTGATGACTATGGCAAGGAGAATTGTGATGAGAAGGCCATGGAACTTTCTGATGACATGCGTCATAGAGCTTTGTGATAACAAGGGCATGGAGCATTGTGATTTCAGTGGTCTTCAGCATTGCGATGACAAGTTTCATGGAACATTTTGATGACTAGGCCGTGGAACATTGTGATGGCAGGGGTCATGGTGCATTGTTATGACAGAGGTAATGGAGCATTGTGATGACAAGGGCAAGGAACACTGTGATACATGGGTCATGCAGGACTGTAATGACAAGGGCATGGAGCATTGTGATGAGAAGGGCATCGAGCATTGTGATAACAAGTATCAAGGAGCTTTGTGATGACAATGGCATTGAACAATGTTATGAGAGGGTTCATGGAGCATTGTGATGACACTGACATGGAGCAGTGTGATGCCAAGGGTCATGGAGCTTTGTGATGACAAGTCATGGAGCATTTTGATGACAAGGGCATGGTGCATTGTGATGAGAAGGGCAGGGAGCATTTTGATGACCGGGTCATGCAGCAATTTGATAAAAAAGTGTAATGGAACATTTAGATGGCAGGGGTTATAGAACATTGTGATGTCAGGAGTTTGGAGCTTTGGGATGGAAAGGGTCATGGAGCATTTTGATGACAGGGCTTATGGAACATTGTGATGGCAGGGGTAATGGTGCATTGTTATGACAGGGATAATGGAGAATTGTGATGAGAAGGGTATGGATCTTTGGTCTGAAATGTTTCATGGATTATTGTGATGAGAGTGGGCTTGGAGCATTGTGATGACAAGGGCACGGAACACTGTGATACATGGGTCATGCAGGACTGTAATGACAAGGGCATGGAGCATTGTGATGAGAAGGGCATCGAGCATTGTAATGACAAGTATCATGGAGCTTTGTGATGACAATGGCATTGAACAATGTTATGAGAGGGTTCATGGAGCATTGTGATGACAATGACATGGAGCAGTGTGATGCCAAGGATCATGGAGCTTTGTGATGACAAGTTATGGAGCATTTTGATGACAAGGGCATGGTGCATTGTGATGAGAAGGGCAGGGAGCATTTTGATGACCGGGTCATGCAGCAATTTGATAAAAAGTGTAATGGAACATTTAGATGGCAGGGGTTATAGAACATTGTGATGTCAGGTGTTTGGAGCTTTGGGATGGAAAGGGTCATGGAGCATTTTGATGACAGGGGTTATGGAACATTGTGATGGCAGGGGTCATGGAACATTGTGATGATAAGTGGATGTAGCATTGTGATGACAGGGTCATGGATCATTGTGATTCCACGGGTGAGGGAGTATTGTGATGACTAATGATGGAACATTGTGATATCTCTTGTGAGAGAGCATTTTGATGAGAAGTGCATGGACCATTGTGATTACAAGGTTTATGGAGCATTGCAATGACAAGGTTGTGGACAGTTGTGGTGAGATGCGCGTGGCACATTGTGATGACAATGGTCATGGAGCATTGCTCTGAAAAAAACATGGAGCATTGTGATGACAAGGGTCACAGAGAATTGTGATGAAAAGTTCATGGAGCATTGTGGTTACAAAGGTCACAGAGACTTGTGATGACGCGGGCATGGACCACTGTAATGACAAACGTTATGAAGCATTGTGATGACTGGAGTCACAGAGCATTGTGATGACAGGGGTCATGAGCATTTTGATGACAAGGGCATGGTGCATTGTGATGACAGAGGCATGGAGCACTGGTCTGACATGTTTCATAGATTATTATGATGAGAGTGGGCATGGTGCATTGTGATGACAAGGGCATGGAATATTGGTCTAATAAGTTTCATGGATTATTGCGATGACAGTTGGAATGGCGCATTTTGATGAAAAGGGCATGGAGCATGCTGATGACCAGGTCATGCAGTATTGTGAAGCCAGGTGTCAGGGAGCATTGTGATGACATATGTAATGGCCCATTGTGATGACGATGGCATGGAGCATAGCGATGACAAGTGTCATGGAGGAATCTGATGACAAAGGTAATGGAGCATTGTGATGACAATGGCTTGGAGCATTGTGATGACAAGGGTCATGGAACATTCTGATGACAAGCTTGTGGAGTATTTTGATGACAATGGCATGGAGTATTGTGATGAAAATAGAATGGGGCATTGTGATGGTAAAGGCATGAAGCCTTTTCGTGACAGGGTTCAAGGAGCATTCTGATGACAAGTGTCAGGGAGCATTGTGATGACAAGTGTATTGAGAATTGTTATGACAAAGGTCATGGAGCTTTGTAATGAAAAGGGCATGGAGTATTGTGATGACAGGCATCATGGAGCGTTGTGATGACAAGTGTTATAGAACATTGTGATCACAAGTGTTTGGAGCATTGTGATGACAGAGGTTTGGATCATTTTGACTTCAAGGAGCATGGAGCATTGTGATGACAAGGGCATGAAGCAATGTGATCTCAAGGTTGATGGAGGATTGTGATGACAATAGAAATGGAGTATTGTGATGACCAGCGCATAGAGGACTGTAATGACAAGTTCTTGTAACATTTTGCTGACAAAGGCATGGAGCATTGTGATGACATGTGTCATGGAGCACTGTGATGACAAGCTTCACGGAGTATTGTGAATACAGGGGTCATGGAGCATTGGGATGACAAGGGCATGGATCATTGTGATGACAAGGGTCATGGAGCACTGGGATGAAAATGTTCATGGAGTGTTGTGATGACAGGTGTCATGGAGCATTGTGATGACTAGGGAATGGAGCATTTTGATGAGAAGAGTCCCGGATCATTTTGTTGTCAGGTGTCATGGAGTGTTGTGATGACAGTGGTCATGGAGCATGGTGATGATATTGGCCATGGAGCATTGTGATGAGAAGGTAGTGGAGCATTGGGCTGAAAATATTCATGGATTATTGTGATGACAGTGGTCATGGAGCATTGTGATGACAAGAGAATGGAGCATGGTGATGACAAGGTCCTGGAGCATTGTGATGAGAAGACCATGGAGACTTGTGATGACAAGTCTCATGGAGCATTCTGATGAAAAGGGGCATGGAGCATTGTGATTACAGGGGTCTTGGAGCATTTTGATGACAAAGATATGGATCATTGTGATGAGAAGGCCATGGAGCATTCTGATGACATGTGTCATGGAGTTTTGTGATGACAAGGGCATGGAGCATTGTGATTACAGGGATCTTGGAGGATTGTGATGAAAAGGTCATGGATCATTGTGATGAAAAAGGCATGGAGCCTTGTCATGACAGGGTGCAAGGAGCATACTGACGACAAGTGTCAGGGAGCACTGTGATGATAAGTGTATTAAGCATTGTGATGACAAAGATCATGGAGCATTGTGATGAGAAGACCATGGATAATTGTGATGATTAGCGTCATGGGGTGTTGTGATGATAAGTGTTATCAAACATTGTGATCACAAGGGTTTGGAGCATTATGATGACAGAGGTCATGGAGAATATTGATTTAATTGTGATGACAATAGCCTGAAGCATTATGATGATGGGCATGGTTCATTATGATGACAGTGTTCATGAAGCATTGAGATGAAAAGCGGCATGGAGCATTGGGATACAGGGGTCTTGGAGCATTTTGATGAAAAGGGTATGGAGCATTGTGATGAGAAGGCCATGGAACATTCTGATGACATGCGTCATGGAGGTTTTTGATTACAAGGGAATGTAACATTTTGATTTCAAGGGTCTTCAGCATTGTGATGAGAAGTGTCATAGAACCTTGTGATGACTAGGCCGTGGAACATTGTGATGGCAGGGGTGATGGTGCATTGTTATGACAGGAGTAATGGAGAATTGTGATGAGAAGGGTATGGAAGTTTGGTCTGAAATGTTTCATGGATTATTGTGATGAGAGTGCGCATGGAGCATTGTGATGACAAGGGCACGGAACACTCAGATACATGGGTCATGCAGGACTGTAATGACAAGGTCTTGTAGCATTTTGCTGACAAAGGCATGGAGCATTGTGATGACATGTGTCATGGATCACTGTGATGACAAGCTTCACAGAGCACTGTGAATACAGGGGTCATGGTGCATTGGGATGACAAGGGCATGGATCATTGAGATGACAAGGGTCATGGAGAACTGGGCTGAAAATATTCATGGAGTGTTGTGATGACAGGGGTCATCGAGCATTGTGATGACTAGGGAATGGAGCATTGTGATGACAACTGTCCCGGCTCATTGTGTTGTCAGCTGTCATGGAGTGTTGTGATGACAGTGGTCATGGAGCATTGTGATGATATTGGCCATGGAGCATTGTGATGAGAACGTCGTGGATCATTGGGCTGAAAATGTTCATGGATTATTGTGAGGACAGGGGTCATGGAGCATTGTGATGACAAGGGAATGGAGCATGGTGATGACAAGGTCCTGGACCATTGTGATGAGAAGACCATGGAAACTTGTGATGACAAGTCTCATGGAGCATTCTGATGAAAAGGGGCATGGAGCATTGTGATTACAGGTGTCTTGGAGCATTGTGATGACAAGGGCATGGATCATTGTGATGAGAAGGCTATGGGGCATTCTGATGACATGCGTCATGGAGTTTTGTGATGACAGGGGCTTGGAGTATTGTGATTACAGGGATCTTGGAGGATTGTGATGAAAAGGTCATGGATCATTGTGATGAAAAAGGCATGGAGCCTTGTCATGACATGGTTCAAGGAGCATACTGATGACAAGTGTCAGGGAGCATTGTGATGACAAGTGTATTGAGCATTGTGATGACAAAGATCATGGAGCATTGCGATGAGAAGACCATGGATAATTTTGATGATGAGCGTCATGGGGTGTTGTGATGATAAGTGTTATGCAACATTGTGATCCCAACGGTTTGGAGCATTATGATCACAGAGGTCATGGAGAATATTGATTTAATTGTGATGACAATAGCCTGAAGCATTATGATGATGTCCATGGTTCATTGTGATGACAGGGTTCATGATGCATTGAGATAAAAAGGGGAATGGAGCATTGTGATTACAGGGGTCGTGGAGCATTGTGATGACAAGGGTATGGAGCATTGTGATGAGAAGGCCATGGAACATTCTGATGACATGCGTCATGGAGCTTTGTGATGACAAGGGAATGTATCATTGTGATTTCAGGGGTCTTGAGCATTGTAATGAGAAGTGTCATGGAACCTGGTGATGACTAGGCCGTGGAATATTGTGATGGCAGGGGTCATGGTGCATTGTTATGACAGGGGTTATGGAGAATTGTGATGAGAAGGGTATGGAACTTTGGTCTGAAATGTTTCATGGATTATTGTGATGAGAGTGGGCATGGAGCATTGTGATGACAAGCGCACAGAACACTGTGATACATGGGTCATGCAGGACTCTAATGACAAGGGCCTGGAGCATTGTGATGAGAAGGGCATCGAGCATTGTGATGACAAGTGTCATGGAGCTTTGTGATGACAAGGGCACTGAGCAATATTATGAGAGGTTTCATGGAGCATTGTGATGACAATGACATGGAGCATTGTGATGCCAAGGGTCATGGAGCATTTTGATAACAAGTCATGGAGCTTTTTGATGACAAGGGCATTGTGCATTGTGATGGGAAGGGCAGGGAGCATTTTGATGAACGGTTCATGCAGCAATTTGATAAAAAGTGTAATAGAATATTTAGATGGCAGGTGTTATAGAACATCGTGATGGCAGGGGTAATGGAGCATTGTTATGACAGGGGTAATGGAGCATTGTGATGGCAAGGGCTTGGAGCATTGTGATGAGAAGGCCATGGAGCATACTAATGACATGTGTCATGGAGCTATGTGAAGACAAGGGCATGGAGCAATGTGATGAGAGCGTTCATGGAACATTGTGATGACAATGACATGGTGCATTGTGATGCCAAGGGTCATGGATCTTTGTGATAACAAAGGTCATGGAGCATTTTGATGGCAAGGGCGTTGTGCATTGTGATGAGAAGGGCAGGGAGCATTGTGATGACTGGGTCATGGAGCAATTTGATGAAAAGTGTCATGGAACATTTTGATGACAGGTGTTATGGAACATTGTGATGTCAGGGGTCATCGAACATTGTGATGATAAGTGCATGTAGCATTGTGATGACAGGAGTCATGGAACATTGTGATGACAGGGGTGAGGAAGTATTGTGACAAATAATGATGTAGCATTGTGATATCAGTGGTGAGAGAGCATTTTGATGAGAAGTGCATGGGGCATTGTGATGACAAATTTTATAGAGCATTGTGATGACAAGGTTGTGGAGCACTGTGATGACAAGCGCATGGTGCATTGTGATGACATGTGTCATGGAGCATTGTGCTGACAAGCACATGGAGCTTTGTGATGACAAGTGTCATGGAGCATTGTGCTGAGAAAGGCATAGAGCATTGTGATGACAAGGGTCAAAGAGTATTGTGATGAAAAGTTCATGGAGCATTGTGGTTAAAAAGGTCACAGAGACTGTTGATGACGAGGGCATGGACCATTGTGATGACAAAGGTAATCAATCACTGAGATGACTGGAGTCACGGAGCATTGTGATGACAGGTGTCATGGAGCATTGTGATGACAAGGGCATGGAACATTGGTCTCATACCTTTCATGGAGTATTGCGATGAGAGTTGGAATGGCACTCTGTGATGACAAGGGCATGGAGCATTGTGATGACCAGGTCATGTCGTATTGTGAAGAGAGGTTTCAGAGAGCATTGTGATCACATATGTAATGGCCCATTGTGATGAGGATGGCATGGAGCATTGTGATGCCAAGTGTCAGGGAGGATTCTGATGACAAAGGTAATGGAGCATTGTGATGACTGGATTCACGGAGCATTCTGATGACAGGGGTCAGGGAGCATTGTGATGACAAGGGCATGGAGCATTGTGATGACAGGTGTCATGGAGCACTGGTCTGAGAAGTTTCATAGATTATTGTGATGACAATGGACATGGTGCATTGTGATGACAAGGGCATGGAGCACTGTGATGACAAGGGCATTGAGTATTGTGAAGACAGGTGACAGGGAGCATTGTGATGACATATGTCATGGTCCATTGCGATGACAATGGCATGGAGCATTGTGATGCCAAATGTATTTGAGGATTGTGTTGACAAATATAAAGGAGCATTGTGATGACTAGGGCTTGGAGCATTATGATGACAAGGGCTATTGAGAATTTTCATGACAAGGTCCTGAAGCATTGAGATGACAAGGACCAGGAGCATTGTGATGAGAAATCCATGGAGCCTTGTGATGACACGTCTCATGGAGCATACTGATGAAAAGGGGCATGGAGCATTGTGATGACCAGGTCATGCAGTATTGTGAAGAGAAGTGTCAGGGAGCATTGTGATGACATATGTAATGGCCCACTGTGATGACAATGGCATGGCTCATTGGGATGCCATGTGTCATGGAGGATTCTGATGACAAAGGGAATGGAGCATTGTGGTGACAACGGCTTGGAGCATTGTTATGAGAAGGGTCAGTGAGCACTGTGCTGACAAGTGCATGGAGAATTGTGATGACAAGGGTCATGGAGCATTCTGATGACAAGCTTGTGGAGTATTTTGATGACAATGGCATGGAGAATTGGGATGAAAACAGCATGGGGCTTTGTGATGAAAAATGCATGGAGCCTTTTCGTGACAGGTTTCAAGGAGCATTCTGAGGACAAGTGTCAGGGAGCATTGTGATGACAAGTGTATTGAGAATTGTGATGACAAAGGTCATGGAGCATTGTGATGAAAAGGGCATGGAGTATTGTGATGGCAGGCATCATGGAGCGTTGTGATGACAAGTGTTATGGAACATTGTGATCACAAGGGTTTGGAGCATTGTGATGACAGAGGTCATGGATCATTTTGATTTCAAGGAGCATGGAGCATTTTGATGACATGCGCATGAAGCAATGTGATCCTAAGGTACATGGAGGATTGTGATGACAATGGTAATGGAGTATTGTGATGATAAGCACATAGAGCATTGTACTGACAAGGTCATGTAGCATATTGCTGACAAAGGCATGGAGCATTGTGATGACATGTGACATGGAGCACTGTGATGAAAAGCGTCACGGAGCATTGTGAATACAGGGGTCATGGAACATTGGGATGACAAGGACATGGATCATTGTGATGACAAGTGTCATGGAGCATTGGGCTGAAAATGTACATGGAGTATTGTGATGACAGGGGACATGGAGCACTGTGATTGCAGGGGTCTTGGAGCATTGTGATGACAAGAGTCCCGTATCATTGTGTTGTCAGGTGTCATGGAGTTTTGTGATGACAGTGGTCATGGAGCATTGTGATAATATTGGTCATGGAGCATTGTGATGAGAAAGTCATGGAGCATTGTGCTGAAAATATTCATGGAGTATTGTGATGACAGGGGTCATGGAGCATTGTGATGACAAGGGAATGGAGCATTGTGATGAGATGACCATGGAGACTTGTGATGACAAGTCTAATGGAGCATTCTGATGAAAAGGGGCATGGAGCATTGTGATTACGGGGGTCTTGGAGCATTGTGCTGACAAGGGCTTGGAGCATTGTGAGGAGAAGGCCATGGAACATTCTGATGACATGCGTCATGGAGCTTTTGATGACTAGGGCATGGAGCATTGTGATTACATGGGTCTTGGAGCATTCTGATGACAAGGGTCATGGAGCCTTGTGATGACAAGGCCCGGGAACATTGTGATGGCAGGGGTCATGGAGCTTGTTATGACAGAAGTAATGGAGCATTGTGATGAGAAGGGCATTGAGCTTTGGTCTGAAATGTTTCATGGATTATTGTGATGAGAGTGGACATGGCACATTGTGATGACAAGGGCACGGTACACTGTGATACATGGGTCATGGAGGATTCTAATGACAAGGGCATGGATTATTGTGATGAGAAGGGCATCGAGCAATGTGATGACAAGTGCCATGGAGCTTTGAGATGACAAGGGCATGAAGCAATGTGATGAGAGGGTTCATGGAGCATTGTGATGACAATGACATGTAGCATTGTGATGCCAAAGGTCATGGAGCTTTGTGATGACAAAGGTCATGGAGCATTTTGATGACAGGGTCATGCAGCAATTTGATGAAAAGTGTAATGGAACCTTTTGATGACAGGGGTTATAGAACATTGTGATGCCAGGGGTCATGGAGCTTTGGGATGAAAAGGGTCATAGAGCATTTTGATGACAGGGGTTACGGAACATTGTGATGTCAGGGGTCATGGAACATTGTGCTGATAGGGGATGAAGCATTGTGATGACAGGGGTCATGGAATATTGTGATAACAGGGGTGAGGGAGGATTGTGATGACTAGTGATGGAACATTGTGATATCTCATGTGAGAGAGCATTTGGATGAGAAGTGCATGGAGCATTGTGATTACAAGGTTTATGGAGCATAGCGATGACAAGTTTTTGGATCATTGTGATGAAAAGCGCATGGCACATTGTGATGACAAGGGTTATGGAGCATTGTTCTGACAAAGACATGGAGTATAGTGATGACAAAGGTCACAGAGCATTGTGATGAAAAGTTCAAGGAGCATTTTGTTTAAAAAGTCACAGAGCCTTGTGATGATGCGGACATGGACCGTTGTGATGACAAACGTTATGAAGCATTGTGATGACTGGAGTCACGGAGCATTGTGATGACAGGGGTCATGGAGCATTGTGATGAAAAGGGCATGGAACATTGTGATGACAGGGGCATGGAGCTTTGGTCTGACTAGTTTCAGAGATTATTGTGATGACAGAGGACATGGTGCATTGTGATGACAAGGGCATGGATCATTGTGATGACAAGGGCATGGAGTATTGTGAAGACAGGAGTCAGGGAGCATTGTGATGACATATGTCATGGTCCATTGCGATGACAATGGCAGGGAGCATTGTGATGCCAAATGTAATGGAGGATTGTGATGACAAATATAATGGAGCATTGTGATGACTAGGGCTTGGAGCATTATGATGACAAGGGCCATTGAGAATTTTCATGACAATGTCGTGAAGAATTGTGATGACAAGGTCCTGGAGCATTGTGATGAGAAAACCATGGAGCCTTGTGATGACAAGTCTCATGGAGCACACTGATGAAAAGGGGCATGGAGCATTCTGATTACAGGGGTCTTGGAACATTGTGATAACAAGTGCATTGAGCATTGTGATGACATGGGCATGCAGCATTGGTCTAATAAGTTTCATGGATTATTGTGATGAGAGTTGCAATGGTGCATTGTGATGACAAGGGCATGGAACTTTGTGATGACCAGGTCATGCAGTATTGTGAAGAGAGGTGTCAGGGAGCATTGTGATGACATATGTAATGGCCCATTGTGATGACAATGACATGGAGCATTGTGATGCCAATTGTCATGAGGGATTCTGATGAAAAAGGTAATGGAGCATTGTGATGACAATGGCTTGGAGCATTGTGATGACAAGGGTCAGGGAGCATTCTGATGACAAGCTTGTGGAGTATTTTGATGACAATGGCATGGAGCATTGGGATGAAAACGGCATGGGGCTTTGTGATGAAAAAGGCATGGAGCCTTTTCGTGCCAGGCTTCAAGGAGCATTATGACGATAAGTGTCAGGGAGCATTGTGAGGACAAGTTTATTGAGAATTGTGATGACAAAGTTCATGGAGCATTGTGATGAAAAGGGCATGGAGTATTGTGATGACAGGCATCATGGAGCGTTGTGAGGACAAGTGCTTTGGAACATTGTGATCAAAAGGGATTGGAACACTGTGATGACAGAGGTCATGGATCATTTTGATTTCAAGGAGCATGGAGCACTGTGATGACAAGGGCATGAATCAATGTGATCCCAAGGTTCATGGAGGATTGTGATGACAATAGTAATGGAGTATTGTGATGACAAGCGCATAGAGCATTGTAATGACAAGGTCATGTAGCATTTTGCTGACAAAGGCATGGAGCATTGTGATGACAGGTGTCATGGAGCACTGTGATGACAAGCGTCACGGAGCATTGTGAATACAGGGGTCATGGAGCATTGGGATAACAAGGACATGGACCATTTTGATGACAAGGGTCATGGAGCATTGGGCTGAAAATGTTCATGAAGTATTTTGATGACAGGGGTCATGGAGCATTGTGATGATATTCGTCATGGAGCATTGTGATGAGAAGGTAATGGAGCATTGGGCTGAATATGTTCATGGAGTATTGTGATGACAGGGGTCATAGAGCATTGTGATGACAAGGGAATGGAGCATGGTGATGACAAGGTCTTGGAGCACTGTGATGAGTTAAGCAAGGAGACTTGTGATGACTAGTCTAATGGAGCATTCTGATGAAAAGGGGCATGGAGCATTGTGATTACGGGGGTCTTGGAGCATTGTGATGACAAGGGCATGGAGCATTGTGAGGAGAAGGCAATGGAACATTCTGATGACATGCATCATGGAGCTTTGTGATGACAAGGGCATGGAGCATTGTGATTACATGGGTCTTGGAGCATTGTGTTGACAGGGACATTGAGCACTGGTCTGACAAGTTTCATAGATTATTGTGATGACAGTGGATATGGTGCATTGTGATGACAAGGGCATGGAGCATTGTGATGAGAAGGTCATGGAGCATTGGGCTGAATATGTTCATGGAGTATTGTGATGACAGGGGTCTTGGAGCATTGTGATGACAAGGGTCGTGGATTATTGTGTTGTCAGGTGTCATGGAGTGTTGTGATGAGAGTGGTCATGGAGTTTTGTGATGACAAGGGCATGGAGCATTGTGATTACAGGGACCTTGGAGCATTGTGATGAAATGGTCATGGATCATTGTGATGAAAAATGCATGGAAACTTGTCATGACAGGGTTCAAGGAGCATACTGACGACAAGGTTCAGGGAGCATTGTGATGACAAGTGTATTGAGCATTGTGATGACAAAGATCATGGAGCATTGTGATGAGAAGACCATGGAAAATTGTGATGATGAGCGTCATGGGGTGTTGTGATGATACGTGTTATGCAACATTGTGATCACAAGGTTTGGAGCATTATGATGACAGAGGTCATGCAGAATATTGATTTCATTGTGATGACAATAGCCTGAAGCATTATGATGATGGGCATGGTGCATTGTGATGACAGGGTTCATGGAGCATGGAGATGAAAAGGGGCATGGTGCATTGTGATTACAAGGGTCTTGGAGCATTGTGATAACAGACTTCTTGTAGCATTGAGATGAAATGGGGCATGGAGCATTGTGATGACAAAGGTCTTGGAGCATTGTGATGACAAGGGCATGGAGCATTGTGATGAGAAGGCCATGGAACATTCTGATGACATGTGTAATGGAGCTTTGTGATGACAAGGGCATGGAGCATTATGATATCAGGGGTCTTGAGCATTGTGATGAGAATTATCATGGAACCTTGTGATGACTAGGCCGTGGATCATTGTGATGGCAGGTGTCATGGTGCATTGTTATGACAGGGTTAATGGAGCATTGTGATGAGAAGGGTATGGAACTTTGGTCTGAAATATTTCATGGATTATTGTGATGAGAGTGGGCATGGAGCATTGTGATGAGAAGGGCACGGAACACTGTGATACATGGGTCATGCAGGACTGTAATGACAAGGGCATGGAGCATTGTGATGAGCAGGGCATCGAGCATTGTGATGACAAGTGTCATGGAGCTGTGTGATGACAAGGGCATGGAGCAATGTGGTGAGAGGGCTCAAGGAGCATTGTGATGACAATGACAGGGAGCATTGTGATGCCAAGGGTCTTGGAGCTTTGTGATGACAAGTCATCGAGCATTTTGATGAGAAGGGCAGGGAGCATTTTGATGACCGGGTCATGCAGCAATTTGATAAAAAGTGTAATGGAACATTTTGATGGCAGGGGTTATAGAACACTGTGATGGCAGGTGTCTTGGAGCTTTGGAATGGAAAGGGTCATAGAGCATTTTGATGACAGGGCTTAAGGAACATTGTGATGGCAAGGGTCATGGAACATTGTGATGATAAGGGGATGTAGCATTGTGATGACAGGGTCATGGAACATTGTGATTACAAGGATGAGGGTGTATTGTGATGACTAGTGATGGAACATTGTGATATCTCTGGTGAGAGAGCATTTTGATGAGAAGTGCATGGACCATTGTGATTACAAGGTTTATGGAGCATTGCAATGACAAGGTTTGGAACGTTGTGATGAAATGCGCGTGGCACATTGTGATGACAATGGTCATGGAGCATTGTTCAGACAAAGACATGGAGCATTTTGATGACAAGTTTCTCAGAGAATTGTGATGAAAAGTTCATGGAACATTGTGGTTACAGAGGTCACATAGCCTTGTGATTACGTGGGCATGGATCATTGTGATGACAAACGTTATGAAGCATTGTGATGACTGGAGTCACGGAGCATTGTGATGACAGGGGTCATGGAGCATTGTGATGAAAAGGGCATGGAGCATTGGATGACAGTGGCATAGAGCATTGGTCTGACAAGTTTCATAGATTATTGTGATGAGAGTGGGCATGGTGCATTGTGATGAAAAGGGCATGGAGCATTGTGATGATAAGGTCATGGAATATTGTGAAGACAGGTGTCAGGGAGTATTGTGATGACATATGTCATGGTCCATGGCGATGACAATGGCATGGAGCTTTGTGATACCAAATGTAATGGAGGATTGTGATGACAAATATAATGGAGCATTGTGATGATTAGGGCTTGAAACATTATGATGACAAGGGCCATTGAAAATTTTGATGACAAGGTCGTGAAGCATTGTGATGACAAGGTCCTGGAGCATTGTGATGACAAAGCCATGGAGCCTTGTGATGACAAGTCTCATGGAGTATACTGATGAAAAGGGGAATGGAGTATTGTGATTACAGGGGTCTTGGAACATTGTGAAGACAAGGGCATGAAGCATTGTGAGGAGAAGACCAAGGAGCATTTTGATGGCATGCGTCATTGTGCTTTGTGATGACAATGGCATGGACCATTGTGATTACATGGGACTTGGAGCATTGTGATGAAAAGGGCATGGATCATTGTGATGAAAAAGGCATGGAGCCTTGTCATGACAGTGTTCAAGGAGCATACAGACAACAAGTGTCAGGGAGCATGTTGATGACAAGTGTATTGAGCATTGTGATCACGAAGGTCATGGAGCATTGTGAGGAGAAGACCATGGATAATTTTGATGACGAGCATACTGGGGCATTGTGATGACAAGTGTTATGGAATATTGTGATCACAAGGGTTTGGAACATTGTTATGACAGATGTCATGGAACATTCTGATTTCGTTGTTATGACAATAGCATGAAGCATTATGATGATGGGCATAGTGCATTGTGATGACAGGGTTCATGGATCATTGAGATGAAAAGGGGCATAGAGCATTGTGATTACAGTGTTCTTGGAGCATTGTGATGAGAAGGGTCATGGAGCCTTGTGATGACAAGGCCATGCAACATCGTGATGGCAGGGGTGATGGAGCATTGTTATGACAGGTGTAATAGAGCATTGTGATGGCAATGGCATGGAGCATTGTGATGAGAAGGCCATGGAGCATTCTGATGACATGTGTCATAGAGCTATGTAAACACAAGGGCATGGAGCAATGTGTTGAGAGCGTCCATGGAGCATGGTGATGACAATGACATGGAGCATTGTGATGCCAAGGGTCATGGATCTTTGTGATGACAAAGGTCATGGAGCATTTTGATGGCAAGGGCGTTGTGCATTGTGATGAGAAGGGCAGGGAGCATTCTGATGACAGGGTCATGGAGCAATTTGATGAAAAGCGTCATGGAACATTTTGATGACAGGTGTTATGGAACATTGTGATTTCAGGGATCATCGAACATTGTGATGATAAGTGCATGTAGCATTGTGATGACAGGAGTCATGGAACATTGTGATGACAGGGGTGAGGGAGTAATGTGACAAATAGTGATGTAGCATTGTGATATCAGTGGTGAGAGAGCATTTTCATGAGAAGTGCATGGAGCATTGTGATGACAAATTTTATGAAGCATTGTGATGACAATGTTGTGGAGCACTGTGATGACAAGCGCATGGTGCATTGTGATGACATGTGTCATGGAGCATTGTGCTGACAAGCGCATGGAGCATTGTGATGACAAGGATCATGGAGCATTGTGCTGAGAAAGGCATAGAGCATTGTGATGACAAGGGTCAAAGAGCATTGTGATGAAATTTCATGGAGCATTGTGGTTAAAAAGTCACAGAGACTGTTGATGACGAGGGCATGGACCATTGTGATGACAAAGGTCATGAAGCATTGTGATGACTGCAGTCACGGAGCATTGTGATGACAGGGGTCATGGAGCATTGTGATAACAAGGGGATGGAGCATTGTGATGACAAGGGCATGGAACATTGGTCTAATAACTTTCATGGAGTATTGCAATGAGAGTTGGAATGGCACATTGTGATGACAAGGGCATGGAGAATTGTGATGACCAGGTCATGGCGTGTTGTGAAGACAGGTGTCAGGGAGCATTGTGATCACATATGTAATGGCCCATTGTGATGAGGATGGCATCGAGCACTGTGATGCCAAGTGTCAGGGAGGATTCTGATGACAAAGGTAATGGAGCATTGTGATGACAAAGGCTTGGTGCATTGTGATGACAAGGGTCAGGGAGCATTGTTCTGACAAGTGCATGGAGAATTGTGATGACAAGGGTCATGGAGCATTCTGATGACAAGCTTTTGGAGTATTTTGATGACAATGGCATGGAGCATTGTGATGAAAATGGCATGGGGCATTGTGATGTAAAATGCATGGAGCTTTTCGTGACAGAGTTCAAGGAGCATACTGATCACAAGTGTCACGGAGCATTGTGATGAAAAGTGTATTGAGAATTGTGGTGACAAAGGTCATGGAGCATTGTGATGAAAAGGGAATGGAGTATTGTGGTGACAGGCATCATGGAGCGTTGTGATGACAAGTGTTATGGAACATTGTGATTACAAGGGTTTGGAGCTTTGTGATGACAGAGGTCATGGATCATTTTGATTTCAAGGAGCATGGAGCATTGTGATGACAAGGGCATGAAGCAATGTGATCCCAAAGTTCATGGAGGATTGTGATGACAATGGAAATGGAGTATTGTGATGACAAGTGCATAGAGCATTGTAATGACAAGGTTATGTAGCATTTTGCTGACAAAGGCATGGAGCATTGTGATGACATGTGTCATGGAGCACTGTGATGACAAGCGTCAAGGAGCATTGTGAATACAGGGGACATGGAGCATTGGGATGACAAGGGCATGGATCATTGTGATGACAAGGGTCATGGAGCACTGGGCTGAAAATGTTCATGGAGAGTTGTGATGACAGGTGTCACGTAGAATTGTGACGACAAGGGAATGGGGCATTGTGATGACAAGAGTCCTGGATCATTGTGTTGTCAGGTGTCATGGAGTGTTGTGATGACAGTGGTCATGGAGCATTGTGATGATATTGGCAATGGAGCATTGTGATGAGAAGGTCGTGGAGCATTGGGCTGAAAATGTTCATGGATTATTGTGATGACAGTGGTCATGGAGCATTGTGATGACAAGGGAATGGATCATGGTGATGTCAAGGTACTGGAACATTGTGATTAAAAGACCATGGAGACTTGTGATGGCAAGTCTCATGGAGCATTCTGATGAAAACGGGCATGGAGCATTGTGATTACAGGGGTCTTGGAGCATTGTTATGACTAGGGCATAGAGCACTGTGATGAGAAGGCCATGGAGCATTCTGATGACTTGCGTCATGGAGTTTTGTGATGACAAGGGCATGTAGCATTGTGATTACAGGGACCTTGGAGCATTGTGATGAAATGGTCATGGATCATTGTGATGAAAAATGCATGGAAACTTGTCATGACAGGGTTCAAGGAGCATACTGACGACAAGGGTCAGGGAGCATTTTGATGACAAGTGTATTGAGCATTGTGATGACAAAGATCATGGAGCATTGTGATGAGAAGACCATGGATAATTGTGATGATGAGCGTCATGGGGTGTTGTGATGATACGTGTTATGCAGCATTGTGATCACAAGGGTTTGGAGCATTATGATGACAGAGGTCATGCAGAATATTGATTTCATTGTGATGACAATAGCCTGAAGCATTATGATGATGGGCATGGTGCATTGTGATGACAGGGTTCATGGAGCATTGAGATGAAAATTGGGATGGAGCATTGTGATTACAAGGGTCTTGGAGCATTGTGAAGACAGACTTCATGGAGCATTGAGATGAAATGGGGCATGGAGCATTGTGATGACAAGGGTCTTGGAGCATTGTGATGACAAGGGCATGGAGCATTGTGATGAGAAGGCCATGGAACATTCTGATGACATGCGTCATGGAGCTTTGTGATGACAATGGCATGGAGCATTGTGATATCAGGGGTCTTGAGCATTGTGATGAGAATTATCATGGAACCTTGTGATGACTAGGCCGTGGATCATTGTGATGCCAGGTGTCATGGTGCATTGTTATGACAGGGTTAATGGAGCATTGTGATGAGAAGGGTATGGAACTTTGGTCTGAAATGTTTCATGGATTATTGTGATGAGAGTGGGCATGGAGCATTATGATGACAAGGGCACGGTACACTGTGATACATGGGTCATGCAGGACTGTAATGACAAGGGCATGGAGCATTGTGATGAGAAGGGCATCGAGCATTGTGATGACAAGTGTCATGGATTTGTGTGATGACAAGGGCATGGAGCAATGTGGTGAGAGGGTTCATGGAGCATTGTGATGACAATGACAGGGAGCATTGTGATGCCAAGGGTCTTGGAGCTTTGTGATGACAAGTCATCGAGCATTTTGATGAGAAGGGCCGGGAGCATTTTGATGACCGTGTCATGCAGCAATTTGATAAAAAGTGTAATGGAACATTTTGATGGCAGGGGTTATAGAACATTGTGATGACAGGGGTCTTGGAGCTTTGGAATGGAAAGGGTCATGGAGCATTTTGATGACAGGGCTTATGGAACATTGTGATGGCAGGGGTCATGGAACATTGTGATGATAAGGGGATGTAGCATTGTGATGACAGTGTCATGGAACATTGTGATTACAAGGATGAGGGTGTATTGTGATGACTAGTGATGGAACATTGTGATATCTCTGGTGAGAGAGCATTTTGATGAGAAGTGCATGGACCATTGTGATTACAAGGTTTATGGAGCATTGCAATGACAAGGTTTGGAACGTTGTGATGAAATGCGCGTGGCACATTGTGATGACAATGGTCAGGGAGCATTGTTGTGACAAAGACATGGAGCATTTTGATGACAAGTTTCTCAGAGAATTGTGATGAAAATTTCATGGAGCATTGTGGTTACAAAGGTCACAGAGCCTTGTGATTACGCGGGCATGGACCATTGTGATTACAAACGTTATGAAGCATTGTGATGACTGGAGTCACGGAGCATTGTGATGACAGGGGTCATGGAGCATTGTGATGACAAGGGCATGGAGCATTGTGATGACAGTGGCATGGATCATTGGTCTGACAAGTTTCATTGATTATTGTGATGAGAGTGGGCATGGTGCATTGTGATGACAAGGGCATGGAGCATTGTGATGATAAGGTCATGGAGTATTGTGAAGACAGTTGTCAGGGAGCATTGGGATGACATATGTCATGGTCCATGGCGATGACAATGGCATGGAGCTTTGTGATACCAAATGTAATGGAGGATTGTGATGACAAATATAATGGAGCATTGTGATGATTAGGGTTTGGAGCATTATGATGACAAGGGCCATTGAAAATTTTGTTGACAAGGTCGTGAAGCATTGTGATGGCAATGTGCTGGAGCATTGTGATGACAAAACCATGGAGTCTTGTGATGACAAGTCTCATGGAGCATACTGATGAAAAGGGGAATGGAGCACTGTGATTACAGGGGTCTTGGAACATTGTGAAGACAAGGGCATGGAGCATTGTGAGGAGAAGACCAAGAAGCATTCTGATGGCATGCGTCATTGAGCTTTGTGATGACAATGGCATGGACCATTGTGATTACTTAGGACATGGAGCACTGTGATGAAAAGGGCATGGATCATTGTGATGAAAAAGGCATGGAGCCTTGTCATGACAGGGTTCAAGGAGCATACAGACAACAAGTGTCAGGGTGCATGTTGATGACAAGTGTATTGAGCATTGTGATGACGAAGGTCATGGAGCATTGTGATGAGAAGACCATGGATAACTGTGATGACGAGCATCCTGGGGCATTGTGATGACAAGTGTTATGGAATATTGTGATCACAAGGGTTTGGAGCATTGTTATGACAGAGGTCATGGAACATTTTGATTTTGTTTTTATGACAATAGCATGAAGCATTATGATGATGGGCATGGTGCATTGTGATGACAGGGTTCATGATCATTGAGATGAAAAGGGGCATAGAGGATTGTCATTACAGTGTTCTTGGAGCATTGTGATGAGAAGGGTCATGGAGCCTTGTGATGACAAGGCCATGCAACATCGTGATGGCAGGGGTCATGGAGCATTGTTATGACAGGGGTAATGGAGCATTGTGATGGCAAGGGCATGGAGCATTGTGATTAGAAGGCCATTCAGCATTCTGATGACATGTGTCCTGGAGCTATGGGAAGACAAGGGCATGGAGCAATGTGATGAGAGCGTTCATGGCGCATGGTGATGACAATGACATGGAGCATTGTGATGCCAAGTGTCACGGATCTTTGTGATGACAATGGTCATGGAGAATTTTGATGGCAATGGCGTTGTGCACTGTGATGAGAAGGGCAGGGAGCATTCTGATGACAGGGTCATGGAGCAATTTGATGAAAAGCATCATGGAACATTTTGATGACAGGTGTTATGGAACATTGTGATTTCAGGGATCATCGAACATTGTGATGATAAGTGCATGTAGCATTGTGATGACAGGAGTCAAGGAACATTGTGATGACAGGGGTGAGGGAGTAATGTGACAAATAGTGATGTAGCATTGTGATATCAGTGGTGAGAGAGCATTTTGATGAGAAGTGCATGGAGCATTGTGATGACAAATTTTATGGAGCATTGTGATGACAATGTTGTGGAGCACTGTGATGACAAGCGCATGGTGCATTGTGATGACATGTGTCATGGAGCATTGTGCTGACAAGGGTCTTGGAGCATTGTGATGACAAGTGTCATGGAGCATTGTGCTAAGAAAGGCATAGAGCATTGTGATGACAAGGGTCAAAGAGCATTGTGATGAAAAGTTCACGGAGCATTGATGTTAAAAAGGTCACAGAGACTGTTGATGACGAGGGCATGGACCATTGTGATGACAAAGGTCATGAAGCATTGTGATGACTGGAGTCACGGAGCATTGTGATGACAGGGGTCATGGAGCATTGTGATAAGAAGGGCATGGAGCATTGTGATGGACAGGGCATGGAACATTTGTCTAATAACTTTCATGGAGTATTACGATGAGCATTGGAATGGCACACTGTGATGACAAGGGCATGGAGCATTGTGATGATAAGGTCATGGAGTATAGTGAAGACAGGTGTCAGGGAGCATTGTGATGACATATGTCATGGTCCATGGCGATGACAATGGCATGGAGCTTTGTGATACCAAATGTAATGGAGGATTGTGATGACAAATACAATGGAGCATTGTGATGATTAGGGTTTTGAGCATTATGATGACAAGGGCCATTGAAAATTTTGATGACAAGGTCGTGAAGCATTGTGATGACAAGGTCCTGGAGCATTGTGATGACAAAACCATGGAGCCTTGTGATGACAAGTCTCATGGAGCATACTGATTAAAAGGGGAATGGAGCATTGTGATTACAGGGGTCTTGGAACATTGTGAAGACAAGGGCATGGAGCATTGTAAGGAGAAGGCCAAGGAGCATTCTGATGGCATGCGTCATTTAGCTTTGTGATGACAATGGCATGGACCATTGTGATTACATTGGACTTGGAGCATTGTGATGAAAAGGGCATGGATCATTGTGATGAAAAAGGCATGGAGCCTTGTCATGACAGGGTTCAAGGAGCATACAGACAACAAGTGTCAGGGAGCATGTTGATGACAAGTGTATTGAGCATTGTGATGACGAAGGTCATGGAGCATTGTGATGAGAAGTCCATGGATAATTGTGATGACGAGCATCCTGGGGCATTGTGATGACAAGTGTTATGGAATATTGTGATCACAAGGGTAGGAGCATTGTTATGACAGAGGTCATGGAACATTTTGATTTCGTTGTTATGACAATAGCATGAAACATTATGATGATGGGCATGGTGCATTTTGATGACAGGGTTCATGGATCATTGAGATGAAAAGGGGCATAGAGCATTGTGATTACAGTGTTCTTGGAGCACTGTGATGAGAAGGGTCATGGAGCCTTGTGATGACAAGGCCATGGAACATCGTGATGGCAGTGTTCATGGAGCATTGTTATGACAGGGGTAATGGAGCATTGTGATGGAAAGGGCATGGAGCATTGTGATGAGAAGGCCATGGAGCATTCTGATGACATGTGTCATGGAGCTATGTGAAGACAAGGGCATGGAGCAATGTGTTGAGATCGTTCATGGAGCATGGTGATGACAATGACAGGGAGCATTGTGATGCCAAGGGTCATGGATCTTTGTGATGACAAAGGTCATGGAGCATTTTGATGGCAAGGGCGTTTTGCATTGTGATGAGAATGGCAGGGAGCATTCTGATGACAGGGTCATGGAGCAATTTGATGAAAAGCGTCATGGAACATTTTGATGACAGGTGTTATGGAACATTGTGATTTCAGGGATCATCGAACATTGTGATGATAAGTGCATGTAGCATTGTGATGACAGGAGTCATGGAACATTGTGATGACAGGGGTGAGGGTGTAATGTGACAAATAGTGATGTAGCATTGTGATATCAGTGGTGAGAGAGCATTTTGATGAGAAGTGTATGGAGCATTGTGATGACAAGGATGAGGGTGTATTGTGATGACTAGTGATGGAACATTGTGATATCTCTGGTGAGAGAGCATTTTGATGAGAAGTGCATGGACCATTGTGATTACAAGGTTTATGGAGCATTGCAATGACAAAGTTTGGAACGTTGTGATGAAATGCACGTGGCACATTGTGATGACAATGTTCATGGAGCACTGTTCTGACAAAGACATGGAGCATTGTGATGACAAGTTTCTCAGAGAATTGTGATGAAAAGTTCATGGAGCATTGTGGTTACAAAGGTCACAGAGCCTTGTGATGACGCGGGCATGGACCATTGTGATGACAAACGTTATGAAGCATTGTGATGACTGGAGTCACGGAGCATTGTGATGACAGGGGTCATGGAGCATTGTGATGACAAGGGCATGGAGAATTGTGATGACAGTGGCATGGAGCATTGGTCTGACAAGTTTCATAGATTATTGTGATGAGAGTGGGCATGGTGCATTGTGATGACAAGGGCATGGAGCATTGTGATGATAAGGTCATGGAGTATTGTGAAGACAGGTTTCAGGGAGCATTGTGATGACATATGTCATGGTCCATGGCGATGACAATGGCATGGAGCTTTGTGATACCAAATGTAATGGAGGATTGTGATGAAAAATATAATGGATCATTGTGATGATTAGGGTTTGGAGCGTTATGATTACAAAGGCCATTGAAAATTTTGATGACAAGGTCGTGAAGCATTGTGATGACAAGGTCCTGGAGCATTGTGATGACAAAACCATGGAGCCTTGTGATGACAAGTCTCATGGAGCATACTGATTAAAAGGGGAATGGAGCATTGTGATTACAGGGGTCTTGGAACATTGTGAAGATAAGGGCAGGGAGCATTGTGAAGAATAGACCAAGGAGCATTCTGATGGCATGCGTCATTGAGCTTTGTGATGACAATGGCATGGACCATTGTGATTACATGGGACTTGGAGCATTGTGATGAAAAGGGCATGGATCATTGTGATGAAAAAGGCATGGAGCCTTGTCATGACAGGGTTCAAGGAGCATACAGACAACAAGTGTCAGGGAGCATGTTGATGACAAATGTATTGAGCATTTTGATGACGAAGGTCATGGAGCATTGTGATGAGAAGACCATGGATAATTGTGATGACGAGCATCCTGGGGCATTGTGATGACAAGTGTTATGGAATATTGTGATCACAAGGGTTTGGAACATTGTTATGACAGAGGTCATGGAACATTCTGATTTCGTTGTTATGACAATAGCATGAAGCATTATGATGATGGGCATAGTGCATTGTGATGACAGGGTTCATGGATCATTGAGATGAAAAGGGGCATAGAGCATTGTGATTACAGTGTTCTTGGAGCATTGTGATGAGAAGGGTCATGGAGCCTTGTGATGACAAGGCCATGGAACATCGTGATGGCAGGGGTCATGGAGCATTGTTATGACAGGGGTAATGGAGCATTGTGATGGCAAGGGCTTGGAGCATTGTGATGAGAAGGCCATGGAGCATTCTGATGACATGTGTCATGGAGCTATGTGAAGACAAGAGCATGGAGCAATGTGATGAGAGCGTTCATGGAGCACTGTGATGACAATGACATGGAGCATTGTGATGCCAAGGGTCATGGATCTTCGTGATGACAAAGGTCATGGAGCATTTTGATGGCAAGGGCGTTGTGCATTGTGATGACATGTGTCATGGAGCATTGTACTGCCAAGCGCATGGAGCATTGTGATGACAAGGGTCATGGAGCATTGTGCTGAGAAAGGCATAGAGCATTGTGATGACAAGGGTCAAAGAGCATTGTGATGAAAAGTTCATGGAGCATTGTGGTTAAAAAGGTCACAGAGACTGTTGATGACGAGGGCATGGACCATTGTGATGACAAAGGTCATGAAGCATTGTGATGACTGGAGTCACGGAGCATTGTGATGACAGGGTCATGGAACATTGTGATAACAATGGCATGGAGCATTGTGATGGCAAGGGCATGGAACATTGGTCTAATAACTTTCATGGAGTATTGGGATGAGAGTTGGAATGGCACACTGTGATGACAAGGGCATGGAGCATTGTGATGACCAGGTCATGCCGTATTGTGAAGACAGGTGTCAGGGAGCATTGTGATCACATATGTAATGGCCCATTGTGATGAGGATGGCATGGAGCATTGTGATGCCAAGTGTCAGGGAGGATTCTGATGACAAAGGTCATGGAGCATTGTGATGACAATGGCTTGGAGCATTGTGATGACAAGGGTCAGGGAGCATTGTGCTGACAAGTGCATGGAGAATTGTGATGACAAGGGTCATGGAGCATTCTGATGACAAGCTTGTGGAGTATTTTGATGACAATGGCATGGAGCATTGTGAAGAAAATGGCATGGGGCATTGTGATGAAAAAGGCATGGAGCCTTTTCGTGACAGTGTTCAAGGAGCATTCTGATGACAAGTGTCAGGGAGCATTGTGATGACAAGTGTATTGAGAATTGTGGTGACAAAGGTCATGGAGCATTGTGATCACAAGTGTATTGAGAATTGTGGTGACAAACGTCATGGAGCATTGTGATGAAAAGGGCATGGAGTATTGTGATGACAGGCATCATGGAGCGTTGTGAGGACAAGTGTTATGGAACATTGTGATCACAAGGGTTTGGAGCATTGTGATGACAGAGGTCATGGATCATTTTGATTTCAAGGAGCATGGAGCATTGTGATGACAAGGGCATGAAGCAATGTGATCCCAAAGTTCATGGAGGATTGTGATGACAATGGAAATGGAGTATTGTGATGACAAGCGCATAGAGAATTATAATGACAAGGTCATGTAGCATTTTGCTGACAAAGGCATGGAGCATTGTGATGACAGGTGTCATGGAGCACTGTGATGACAAGCGTCAAGGAGCATTGTGAATACAGGGGTCATGGAGCATTGGGATGACAAGGGCATGGATCATTTTGATGACAAGGGTCATGGAGCACTGGGCTGAAAATGTTCATGGAGAGTTGTGATGACAGGTGTCATGTAGCATTGTGACGACAAGGGAATGGGGCATTGTGATGACAAGAGTCCTGGATCATTGTGTTGTCAGGTGTCATGGAGTGTTGTGATGACAGTGGTCATGGAGCATTGTGATGATATTGGCAATGGAGCATTGTGATGAGAAGGTCGTGGAGCATTGGGCTGAAAATGTTCATGGATTATTGTGATGACAGGGGTCATGGAGCATTGTGATGACAAGGGAATGGATCATTGTGATGTCAAGGTCCTGGATCATTGTGATGAGAAGACCATGGAGACTTGTGATGGCAAGTCTCATGGAGCATTCTGATGAAAAGGGGCATGGAGCATTGTGATTACAGGGGTCTTGGAGCATTGTTATGACTAGGGCATAGAGAATTGTGATGAGAAGGCCATGGAGCATTCTGATGACATGCGTCATGGAGTTTTGTGATGACAAGGGCATGGAGCATTGTGATTACAGGGAACTTGGAGCATTGTGATGAAATGGTCATGGATCATTGTGATGAAAAATGCATGGAAACTTGTCATGACAGGGTTCAAGGAGCATACTGACGACAAGGGTCAGGGAGCATTGTGATGACAAGTGTATTGAGCATTGTGATGACAAAGATCATGGAGCATTGTGATGAGAAGACCATGGATAATTGTGATGATGAGCGTCATGGGGTGTTGTGATGATACGTGTTATGCAACATTGCGATCACAAGGGTTTGGAGCATTATGATGACAGAGGTCATGCAGAATATTGATTTCATTGTGATGACAATAGCCTGAAGCATTATGATGATGGGCATGGTGCATTGTGATGACAGGGTTCATGGAGCATTGAGATGAAAAGCGGCATGGAGCATTGTGATGACAAGGGTCTTGGAGCATTGTGATGACAAGGGCAAGGAGCATTGTGATGAGAAGGCCATGGAACATTCTGATGACGTGCGTCATGGAGCTTTGTGATGACCAGGGCATGGAGCATTGTGATATCAGGGGTCTTGAGCATTGTGATGAGAATTATCATGGAACCTTTTGATGACTAGGCCGTGGATCATTGTGATGGCAGGTGTCATGGTGCATTGTTATGACAGGGGTAATGGAGCATTGTGATGAGAAGGGTATGGAACTTTGGTCTGAAATGTTTCATGGATTATTGTGATGAGAGTGGGCATGGAGCATTGTGATGACAAGGGCACAGAACACTGTGATACATGGGTCATGCAGGACTGTAATGACAAGGGCATGGAGCATTGTGATGAGAAGGGCATCGAGCATTGTGATGACAAGTGTCATGGAGCTTTGTGATTACAAGGGCATGGAGCAATGTGATGAGAGGGTTCATGGAGCATTGTGATGACAATGACATGGAGCATTGTGATGCCAAGGGTCTTGGAGCTTTGTGATGACAAGTCATGGAGCATTTTGATGAGAAGGGCAGGGAGCATTTTGATGACCGGGTCATGCAGCAATTTGATAAAAAGTGTAATGGAACATTTTGATGGCAGGGGTTATAGAACATTGTGATGGCAGGGGTCTTGGAGCTTTGGGATGGAAAGGGTCATGGAGCATTTTGATGACAGGGCTTATGGAACATTGTGATGGCAGGGGTCATGGAACACTGTGATGATAAGGGGATGTAGCATTGTGATGACAGTGTCATGGAACATTGTGATTACAAGGATGAGGGTGTATTGTGATGACTAATGATGGAACATTGTGATATCTCTGGTGAGAGAGCATTTTGATGAGAAGGGCATGGACCATTGTGATTACAAGGTTTATGGAGCATTGCAATGACAAAGTTTGGAACGTTGTGATGAAATGCGCGTGGCACATTGTGATGACAATGTTCATGGAGCACTGTTCTGACAAAGACATGGAGCATTGTGATGACAAGTTTCTCAGAGAATTGTGATGAAAAGTTCATGGAGCATTGTGGTTACAAAGGTCACAGAGCCTTGTGATGACGCGGGCATGGACCATTGTGATGACAAACGTTATGAAGCATTGTGATGACTGGAGTCACGGAGCATTGTGATGACAGGGGTCATGGAGCATTGTGATGACAAGGGCATGGAGCATTGTGATGACAGTGGCATGGAGCATTGGTCTGACAAGTTTCATAGATTATTGTGATGAGAGTGGGCATGGTGCATTGTGATGACAAGAGCATGGAGCATTGTGATGATAAGGTCATGGAGTATTGTGAAGACAGGTTTCAGGGAGCATTGTGATGACATATGTCATGGTCCATGGCGATGACAATGGCATGGAGCTTTGTGATACCAAATGTAATGGAGGATCGTGATGAAAAATATAATGGATCATTGTGATGATTAGGGTTTGGAGCATTATGATTACAAAGGCCATTGAAAATTTTGATGACAAGGTCGTGAAGCATTGTGATGACAAGGTCCTGGAGCACTGTGATGACAAAACCATGGAGCCTTGTGATGACAAGTCTCATGGAGCATGCTGATTAAAAGGGGAATGGAGCATTGTGATTACAGGGGTCTTGGAACATTGTGAAGATAAGGGCAGGGAGCATTGTGAAGAATAGACCAAGGAGCATTCTGATGGCATGCGTCATTGAGCTTTGTGATGACAATGGCATGGACCATTGTGATTACATGGGACTTGGAGCATTGTGATGAAAAGGGCATGGATCATTGTGATGAAAAAGGCATGGAGCCTTGTCATGACAGGGTTCAAGGAGCATACAGACAACAAGTGTCAGGGAGCATGTTGATGACAAATGTATTGAGCATTTTGATGACGAAGGTCATGGTGCATTGTGATGACAAGAGCATGGAGCATTGTGATGATAAGGTCATGGAGTATTGTGAAGACAGGTTTCAGGGAGCATTGTGATGACATATGTCATGGTCCATGGCGATGACAATGGCATGGAGCTTTGTGATACCAAATGTAATGGAGGATCGTGATGAAAAATATAATGGATCATTGTGATGATTAGGGTTTGGAGCATTATGATTACAAAGGCCATTGAAAATTTTGATGACAAGGTCGTGAAGCATTGTGATGACAAGGTCCTGGAGCACTGTGATGACAAAACCATGGAGCCTTGTGATGACAAGTCTCATGGAGCATGCTGATTAAAAGGGGAATGGAGCATTGTGATTACAGGGGTCTTGGAACATTGTGAAGATAAGGGCAGGGAGCATTGTGAAGAATAGACCAAGGAGCATTCTGATGGCATGCGTCATTGAGCTTTGTGATGACAATGGCATGGACCATTGTGATTACATGGGACTTGGAGCATTGTGATGAAAAGGGCATGGATCATTGTGATGAAAAAGGCATGGAGCCTTGTCATGACAGGGTTCAAGGAGCATACAGACAACAAGTGTCAGGGAGCATGTTGATGACAAATGTATTGAGCATTTTGATGACGAAGGTCATGGAGCATTGTGATGAGAAGACCATGGATAATTGTGATGACGAGCATCCTGGGGCATTGTGATGACAAGTGTTATGGAATATTGTGATCACAAGGGTTTGGAACATTGTTATGACAGAGGTCATGGAACATTCTGATTTCGTTGTTATGACAATAGCATGAAGCATTATGATGATGGGCATAGTGCATTGTGATGACAGGGTTCATGGATCATTGAGATGAAAAGGGGCATAGAGCATTGTGATTACAGTGTTCTTGGAGCATTGTGATGAGAAGGGTCATGGAGCCTTGTGATGATAAGGCCATGGAACATCGTGATGGCAGGGGTCATGGAGCATTGTTATGACAGGGGTAATGGAGCATTGTGATGGCAAGGGCTTGGAGCATTGTGATGAGAAGGCCATGGAGCATTCTGATGACATGTGTCATGGAGCTATGTGAAGACAAGAGCATGGAGCAATGTGATGAGAGCGTTCATGGAGCACTGTGATGACAATGACATGGAGCATTGTGATGCCAAGGGTCATGGATCTTCGTGATGACAAAGGTCATGGAGCATTTTGATAGCAAGGGCGTTGTGCATTGTGATGACATGTGTCATGGAGCATTGTACTGCCAAGCGCATGGAGCATTGTGATGACAAGGGTCATGGAGCATTGTGCTGAGAAAGGCATAGAGCATTGTGATGACAAGGGTCAAAGAGCATTGTGAGGAAAAGTTCATGGAGCATTGTGGTTAAAAAGGTCACAGAGACTGTTGATGACGAGGGCATGGACCATTGTGATGACAAAGGTCATGAAGCATTGTGATGACTGGAGTCACGGAGCATTGTGATGACAGGGTCATGGAACATTGTGATAACAATGGCATGGAGCATTGTGATGGCAAGGGCATGGAACATTGGTCTAATAACTTTCATGGAGTATTGGGATGAGAGTTGGAATGGCACACTGTGATGACAAGGGCATGGAGCATTGTGATGACCAGGTCATGCCGTATTGTGAAGACAGGTGTCAGGGAGCATTGTGATCACATATGTAATGGCACATTGTGATGAGGATGGCATGGAGCATTGTGATGCCAAGTGTCAGGGAGGATTCTGATGACAAAGGTCATGGAGCATTGTGATGACAATGGCTTGGAGCATTGTGATGACAAGGGTCAGGGAGCATTGTGCTGACAAGTGCATGGAGAATTGTGATGACAAGGGTCATGGAGCATTCTGATGACAAGCTTGTGGAGTATTTTGATGACAATGGCATGGAGCATTGTGAAGAAAATGGCATGGGGCATTTTGATGAAAAAGGCATGGAACCTTTTCGTGACAGTGTTCAAGGAGCATTCTGATGACAAGTGTCAGGGAGCATTGTGATGACAAGTGTATTGAGAATTGTGGTGACAAAGGTCATGGAGCATTGTGATGACAAGTGTATTGAGAATTGTGGTGACAAACGTCATGGAGCATTGTGATGAAAAGGGCATGGAGTATTGTGATGACAGGCATCATGGAGCGTTGTGATGACAAGTGTTATGGAACATTGTGATCACAAGGGTTTGGAGCATTGTGATGACAGAGGTCATGGATCATTTTGATTTCAAGGAGCATGGAGCATTGTGATGACAAGGGCATGAAGCAATGTGATCCCAAAGTTCATGGAGGATTGTGATGACAATGGAAATGGAGTATTGTGATGACAAGCGCATAGAGAATTATAATGACAAGGTCATGTAGCATTTTGCTGACAAAGGCATGGAGCATTGTGATGACAGGTGTCATGGAGCACTGTGATGACAAGCGTCAAGGAGCATTGTGAATACAGGGGTCATGGAGCATTGGGATGACAAGGGCATGGATCATTTTGATGACAAGGGTCATGGAGCACTGGGCTGAAAATGTTCATGGAGAGTTGTGATGACAGGTGTCATGTAGCATTGTGACGACAAGGGAATGGGGCATTGTGATGACAAGAGTCCTGGATCATTGTGTTGTCAGGTGTCATGGAGTGTTGTGATGACAGTGGTCATGGAGCATTGTGATGATATTGGCAATGGAGCATTGTGATGAGAAGGTCGTGGAGCATTGGGCTGAAAATGTTCATGGATTATTGTGATGACAGGGGTCATGGAGCATTGTGATGACAAGGGAATGGATCATTGTGATGTCAAGGTCCTGGATCATTGTGATGAGAAGACCATGGAGACTTGTGATGGCAAGTCTCATGGAGCATTCTGATGAAAAGGGGCATGGAGCATTGTGATTACAGGGGTCTTGGAGCATTGTTATGACTAGGGCATAGAGAATTGTGATGAGAAGGCCATGGAGCATTCTGATGACATGCGTCATGGAGTTTTGTGATGACAAGGGCATGGAGCATTGTGATTACAGGGAACTTGGAGCATTGTGATGAAATGGTCATGGATCATTGTGATGAAAAATGCATGGAAACTTGTCATGACAGGGTTCAAGGAGCATACTGACGACAAGGGTCAGGGAGCATTGTGATGACAAGTGTATTGAGCATTGTGATGACAAAGATCATGGAGCATTGTGATGAGAAGACCATGGATAATTGTGATGATGAGCGTCATGGGGTGTTGTGATGATACGTGTTATGCAACATTGCGATCACAAGGGTTTGGAGCATTATGATGACAGAGGTCATGCAGAATATTGATTTCATTGTGATGACAATAGCCTGAAGCATTATGATGATGGGCATGGTGCATTGTGATGACAGGGTTCATGGAGCATTGAGATGAAAAGCGGCATGGAGCATTGTGATGACAAGGGTCTTGGAGCATTGTGATGACAAGGGCAAGGAGCATTGTGATGAGAAGGCCATGGAACATTCTGATGACGTGCGTCATGGAGCTTTGTGATGACCAGGGCAAGGAGCATTGTGATATCAGGGGTCTTGAGCATTGTGATGAGAATTATCATGGAACCTTTTGATGACTAGGCCGTGGATCATTGTGATGGCAGGTGTCATGGTGCATTGTTATGACAGGGGTAATGGAGCATTGTGATGAGAAGGGTATGGAACTTTGGTCTGAAATGTTTCATGGATTATTGTGATGAGAGTGGGCATGGAGCATTGTGATGACAAGGGCACAGAACACTGTGATACATGGGTCATGCAGGACTGTAATGACAAGGGCATGGAGCATTGTGATGAGAAGGGCATCGAGCATTGTGATGACAAGTGTCATGGAGCTTTGTGATGACAAGGGCATGGAGCAATGTGATGAGAGGGTTCATGGAGCATTGTGATGACAATGACATGGAGCATTGTGATGCCAAGGGTCTTGGAGCTTTGTGATGACAAGTCATGGAGCATTTTGATGAGAAGGGCAGGGAGCATTTTGATGACCGGGTCATGCAGCAATTTGATAAAAAGTGTAATGGAACATTTTGATGGCAGGGGTTATAGAACATTGTGATGGCAGGGGTCTTGGAGCTTTGGGATGGAAAGGGTCATGGAGCATTTTGATGACAGGGCTTATGGAACATTGTGATGGCAGGGGTCATGGAACACTGTGATGATAAGGGGATGTAGCATTGTGATGACAGTGTCATGGAACATTGTGATTACAAGGATGAGGGTGTATTGTGATGACTAATGATGGAACATTGTGATATCTCTGGTGAGAGAGCATTTTGATGAGTAGGGCATGGACCATTGTGATTACAAGGTTTATGGAGCATTGCAATGACAAAGTTTGGAACGTTGTGATGAAATGCGCGTGGCACATTGTGATGACAATGTTCATGGAGCACTGTTCTGACAAAGACATGGAGCATTGTGATGACAAGTTTCTCAGAGAATTGTGATGAAAAGTTCATGGAGCATTGTGGTTACAAAGGTCACAGAGCCTTGTGATGACGCGGGCATGGACCATTGTGATGACAAACGTTATGAAGCATTGTGATGACTGGAGTCACGGAGCATTGTGATGACAGGGGTCATGGAGCATTGTGATGACAAGGGCATGGAGCATTGTGATGACAGTGGCATGGAGCATTGGTCTGACAAGTTTCATAGATTATTGTGATGAGAGTGGGCATGGTGCATTGTGATGACAAGAGCATGGAGCATTGTGATGATAAGGTCATGGAGTATTGTGAAGACAGGTTTCAGGGAGCATTGTGATGACATATGTCATGGTCCATGGCGATGACAATGGCATGGAGCTTTGTGATACCAAATGTAATGGAGGATCGTGATGAAAAATATAATGGATCATTGTGATGATTAGGGTTTGGAGCATTATGATTACAAAGGCCATTGAAAATTTTGATGACAAGGTCGTGAAGCATTGTGATGACAAGGTCCTGGAGCACTGTGATGACAAAACCATGGAGCCTTGTGATGACAAGTCTCATGGAGCATGCTGATTAAAAGGGGAATGGAGCATTGTGATTACAGGGGTCTTGGAACATTGTGAAGATAAGGGCAGGGAGCATTGTGAAGAATAGACCAAGGAGCATTCTGATGGCATGCGTCATTGAGCTTTGTGATGACAATGGCATGGACCATTGTGATTACATGGGACTTGGAGCATTGTGATGAAAAGGGCATGGATCATTGTGATGAAAAAGGCATGGAGCCTTGTCATGACAGGGTTCAAGGAGCATACAGACAACAAGTGTCAGGGAGCATGTTGATGACAAATGTATTGAGCATTTTGATGACGAAGGTCATGGAGCATTGTGATGAGAAGACCATGGATAATTGTGATGACGAGCATCCTGGGGCATTGTGATGACAAGTGTTATGGAATATTGTGATCACAAGGGTTTGGAACATTGTTATGACAGAGGTCATGGAACATTCTGATTTCGTTGTTATGACAATAGCATGAAGCATTATGATGATGGGCATAGTGCATTGTGATGACAGGGTTCATGGATCATTGAGATGAAAAGGGGCATAGAGCATTGTGATTACAGTGTTCTTGGAGCATTGTGATGAGAAGGGTCATGGAGCCTTGTGATGATAAGGCCATGGAACATCGTGATGGCAGGGGTCATGGAGCATTGTTATGACAGGGGTAATGGAGCATTGTGATGGCAAGGGCTTGGAGCATTGTGATGAGAAGGCCATGGAGCATTCTGATGACATGTGTCATGGAGCTATGTGAAGACAAGAGCATGGAGCAATGTGATGAGAGCGTTCATGGAGCACTGTGATGACAATGACATGGAGCATTGTGATGCCAAGGGTCATGGATCTTCGTGATGACAAAGGTCATGGAGCATTTTGATAGCAAGGGCGTTGTGCATTGTGATGACATGTGTCATGGAGCATTGTACTGCCAAGCGCATGGAGCATTGTGATGACAAGGGTCATGGAGCATTGTGCTGAGAAAGGCATAGAGCATTGTGATGACAAGGGTCAAAGAGCATTGTGAGGAAAAGTTCATGGAGCATTGTGGTTAAAAAGGTCACAGAGACTGTTGATGACGAGGGCATGGACCATTGTGATGACAAAGGTCATGAAGCATTGTGATGACTGGAGTCACGGAGCATTGTGATGACAGGGTCATGGAACATTGTGATAACAATGGCATGGAGCATTGTGATGGCAAGGGCATGGAACATTGGTCTAATAACTTTCATGGAGTATTGGGATGAGAGTTGGAATGGCACACTGTGATGACAAGGGCATGGAGCATTGTGATGACCAGGTCATGCCGTATTGTGAAGACAGGTGTCAGGGAGCATTGTGATCACATATGTAATGGCACATTGTGATGAGGATGGCATGGAGCATTGTGATGCCAAGTGTCAGGGAGGATTCTGATGACAAAGGTCATGGAGCATTGTGATGACAATGGCTTGGAGCATTGTGATGACAAGGGTCAGGGAGCATTGTGCTGACAAGTGCATGGAGAATTGTGATGACAAGGGTCATGGAGCATTCTGATGACAAGCTTGTGGAGTATTTTGATGACAATGGCATGGAGCATTGTGAAGAAAATGGCATGGGGCATTTTGATGAAAAAGGCATGGAACCTTTTCGTGACAGTGTTCAAGGAGCATTCTGATGACAAGTGTCAGGGAGCATTGTGATGACAAGTGTATTGAGAATTGTGGTGACAAAGGTCATGGAGCATTGTGATGACAAGTGTATTGAGAATTGTGGTGACAAACGTCATGGAGCATTGTGATGAAAAGGGCATGGAGTATTGTGATGACAGGCATCATGGAGCGTTGTGATGACAAGTGTTATGGAACATTGTGATCACAAGGGTTTGGAGCATTGTGATGACAGAGGTCATGGATCATTTTGATTTCAAGGAGCATGGAGCATTGTGATGACAAGGGCATGAAGCAATGTGATCCCAAAGTTCATGGAGGATTGTGATGACAATGGAAATGGAGTATTGTGATGACAAGCGCATAGAGAATTATAATGACAAGGTCATGTAGCATTTTGCTGACAAAGGCATGGAGCATTGTGATGACAGGTGTCATGGAGCACTGTGATGACAAGCGTCAAGGAGCATTGTGAATACAGGGGTCATGGAGCATTGGGATGACAAGGGCATGGATCATTTTGATGACAAGGGTCATGGAGCACTGGGCTGAAAATGTTCATGGAGAGTTGTGATGACAGGTGTCATGTAGCATTGTGACGACAAGGGAATGGGGCATTGTGATGACAAGAGTCCTGGATCATTGTGTTGTCAGGTGTCATGGAGTGTTGTGATGACAGTGGTCATGGAGCATTGTGATGATATTGGCAATGGAGCATTGTGATGAGAAGGTCGTGGAGCATTGGGCTGAAAATGTTCATGGATTATTGTGATGACAGGGGTCATGGAGCATTGTGATGACAAGGGAATGGATCATTGTGATGTCAAGGTCCTGGATCATTGTGATGAGAAGACCATGGAGACTTGTGATGGCAAGTCTCATGGAGCATTCTGATGAAAAGGGGCATGGAGCATTGTGATTACAGGGGTCTTGGAGCATTGTTATGACTAGGGCATAGAGAATTGTGATGAGAAGGCCATGGAGCATTCTGATGACATGCGTCATGGAGTTTTGTGATGACAAGGGCATGGAGCATTGTGATTACAGGGAACTTGGAGCATTGTGATGAAATGGTCATGGATCATTGTGATGAAAAATGCATGGAAACTTGTCATGACAGGGTTCAAGGAGCATACTGACGACAAGGGTCAGGGAGCATTGTGATGACAAGTGTATTGAGCATTGTGATGACAAAGATCATGGAGCATTGTGATGAGAAGACCATGGATAATTGTGATGATGAGCGTCATGGGGTGTTGTGATGATACGTGTTATGCAACATTGCGATCACAAGGGTTTGGAGCATTATGATGACAGAGGTCATGCAGAATATTGATTTCATTGTGATGACAATAGCCTGAAGCATTATGATGATGGGCATGGTGCATTGTGATGACAGGGTTCATGGAGCATTGAGATGAAAAGCGGCATGGAGCATTGTGATGACAAGGGTCTTGGAGCATTGTGATGACAAGGGCAAGGAGCATTGTGATGAGAAGGCCATGGAACATTCTGATGACGTGCGTCATGGAGCTTTGTGATGACCAGGGCAAGGAGCATTGTGATATCAGGGGTCTTGAGCATTGTGATGAGAATTATCATGGAACCTTTTGATGACTAGGCCGTGGATCATTGTGATGGCAGGTGTCATGGTGCATTGTTATGACAGGGGTAATGGAGCATTGTGATGAGAAGGGTATGGAACTTTGGTCTGAAATGTTTCATGGATTATTGTGATGAGAGTGGGCATGGAGCATTGTGATGACAAGGGCACAGAACACTGTGATACATGGGTCATGCAGGACTGTAATGACAAGGGCATGGAGCATTGTGATGAGAAGGGCATCGAGCATTGTGATGACAAGTGTCATGGAGCTTTGTGATGACAAGGGCATGGAGCAATGTGATGAGAGGGTTCATGGAGCATTGTGATGACAATGACATGGAGCATTGTGATGCCAAGGGTCTTGGAGCTTTGTGATGACAAGTCATGGAGCATTTTGATGAGAAGGGCAGGGAGCATTTTGATGACCGGGTCATGCAGCAATTTGATAAAAAGTGTAATGGAACATTTTGATGGCAGGGGTTATAGAACATTGTGATGGCAGGGGTCTTGGAGCTTTGGGATGGAAAGGGTCATGGAGCATTTTGATGACAGGGCTTATGGAACATTGTGATGGCAGGGGTCATGGAACACTGTGATGATAAGGGGATGTAGCATTGTGATGACAGTGTCATGGAACATTGTGATTACAAGGATGAGGGTGTATTGTGATGACTAATGATGGAACATTGTGATATCTCTGGTGAGAGAGCATTTTGATGAGTAGGGCATGGACCATTGTGATTACAAGGTTTATGGAGCATTGCAATGACAAAGTTTGGAACGTTGTGATGAAATGCGCGTGGCACATTGTGATGACAATGTTCATGGAGCACTGTTCTGACAAAGACATGGAGCATTGTGATGACAAGTTTCTCAGAGAATTGTGATGAAAAGTTCATGGAGCATTGTGGTTACAAAGGTCACAGAGCCTTGTGATGACGCGGGCATGGACCATTGTGATGACAAACGTTATGAAGCATTGTGATGACTGGAGTCACGGAGCATTGTGATGACAGGGGTCATGGAGCATTGTGATGACAAGGGCATGGAGAATTGTGATGACAGTGGCATGGAGCATTGGTCTGACAAGTTTCATAGATTATTGTGATGAGAGTGGGCATGGTGCATTGTGATGACAAGGGCATGGAGCATTGTGATGATAAGGTCATGGAGTATTGTGAAGACAGGTTTCAGGGAGCATTGTGATGACATATGTCATGGTCCATGGCGATGACAATGGCATGGAGCTTTGTGATACCAAATGTAATGGAGGATTGTGATGAAAAATATAATGGATCATTGTGATGATTAGGGTTTGGAGCATTATGATTACAAAGGCCATTGAAAATTTTGATGACAAGGTCGTGAAGCATTGTGATGACAAGGTCCTGGAGCATTGTGATGACAAAACCATGGAGCCTTGTGATGACAAGTCTCATGGAGCATACTGATTAAAAGGGGAATGGAGCATTGTGATTACAGGGGTCTTGGAACATTGTGAAGATAAGGGCAGGGAGCATTGTGAAGAATAGACCAAGGAGCATTCTGATGGCATGCGTCATTGAGCTTTGTGATGACAATGGCATGGACCATTGTGATTACATGGGACTTGGAGCATTGTGATGAAAAGGGCATGGATCATTGTGATGAAAAAGGCACGGAGCCTTGTCATGACAGGGTTCAAGGAGCATACAGACAACAAGTGTCAGGGAGCATGTTGATGACAAATGTATTGAGCATTTTGATGACGAAGGTCATGGAGCATTGTGATGAGAAGACCATGGATAATTGTGATGACGAGCATCCTGGGGCATTGTGATGACAAGTGTTATGGAATATTGTGATCACAAGGGTTTGGAACATTGTTATGACAGAGGTCATGGAACATTCTGATTTCGTTGTTATGACAATAGCATGAAGCATTATGATGATGGGCATAGTGCATTGTGATGACAGGGTTCATGGATCATTGAGATGAAAAGGGGCATAGAGCATTGTGATTACAGTGTTCTTGGAGCATTGTGATGAGAAGGGTCATGGAGCCTTGTGATGACAAGGCCATGGAACATCGTGATGGCAGGGGTCATGGAGCATTGTTATGACAGGGGTAATGGAGCATTGTGATGGCAAGGGCTTGGAGCATTGTGATGAGAAGGCCATGGAGCATTCCGATGACATGTGTCATGGAGCTATGTGAAGACAAGAGCATGGAGCAATGTGATGAGAGCGTTCATGGAGCACTGTGATGACAATGACATGGAGCATTGTGATGCCAAGGGTCATGGATCTTTGTGATGACAAAGGTCATGGAGCATTTTGATGGCAAGGGCGTTGTGCATTGTGATGACATGTGTCATGGAGCATTGTACTGCCAAGCGCATGGAGCATTGTGATGACAAGGGTCATGGAGCATTGTGCTGAGAAAGGCATAGAGCATTGTGATGACAAGGGTCAAAGAGCATTGTGATGAAAAGTTCATGGAGCATTGTGGTTAAAAAGGTCACAGAGACTGTTGATGACGAGGGCATGGACCATTGTGATGACAAAGGTCATGAAGCATTGTGATGACTGGAGTCACGGAGCATTGTGATGACAGGGTCATGGAACATTGTGATAACAATGGCATGGAGCATTGTGATGGCAAGGGCATGGAACATTGGTCTAATAACTTTCATGGAGTATTGGGATGAGAGTTGGAATGGCACACAGTGATGACAAGGGCATGGAGCATTGTGATGACCAGGTCATGCCGTATTGTGAAGACAGGTGTCAGGGAGCATTGTGATCACATATGTAATGGCCCATTGTGATGAGGATGGCATGGAGCATTGTGATGCCAAGTGTCAGGGAGGATTCTGATGACAAAGGTCATGGAGCATTGTGATGACAATGGCTTGGAGCATTGTGATGACAAGGGTCAGGGAGCATTGTGCTGACAAGTGCATGGAGAATTGTGATGACAAGGGTCATGGAGCATTCTGATGACAAGCTTGTGGAGTATTTTGATGACCATGGCATGGAGCATTGTGAAGAAAATGGCATGGGGCATTGTGATGAAAAAGGCATGGAGCCTTTTCGTGACAGTGTTCAAGGAGCATTCTGATGACAAGTGTCAGGGAGCATTGTGATGACAAGTGTATTGAGAATTGTGGTGACAAAGGGCATGGAGCATTGTGATGACAAGTGTATTGAGAATTGTGGTGACAAACGTCATGGAGCATTGTGATGAAAAGGGCATGGAGTATTGTGATGACAGGCATCATGGAGCGTTGTGATGACAAGTGTTATGGAACATTGTGATCACAAGGGTTTGGAGCATTGTGATGACAGAGGTCATGGATCATTTTGATTTCAAGGAGCATGGAGCATTGTGATGACAAGGGCATGAAGCAATGTGATCCCAAAGTTCATGGAGGATTGTGATGACAATGGAAATGGAGTATTGTGATGACAAGCGCATAGAGAATTATAATGACAAGGTCATGTAGCATTTTGCTGACAAAGGCATGGAGCATTGTGATGACAGGTGTCATGGAGCACTGTGATGACAAGCGTCAAGGAGCATTGTGAATACAGGGGTCATGGAGCATTGGGATGACAAGGGCATGGATCATTTTGATGACAAGGGTCATGGAGCACTGGGCTGAAAATGTTCATGGAGAGTTGTGATGACAGGTGTCATGTAGCATTGTGACGACAAGGGAATGGGGCATTGTGATGACAAGAGTCCTGGATCATTGTGTTGTCAGGTGTCATGGAGTGTTGTGATGACAGTGGTCATGGAGCATTGTGATGATATTGGCAATGGAGCATTGTGATGAGAAGGTCGTGGAACATTGGGCTGAAAATGTTCATGGATTATTGTGATGACAGGGGTCATGGAGCATTGTGATGACAAGGGAATGGATCATTGTGATGTCAAGGTCCTGGATCATTGTGATGAGAAGACCATGGAGACTTGTGATGGCAAGTCTCATGGAGCATTCTGATGAAAAGGGGCATGGAGCATTGTGATTACAGGGGTCTTGGAGCATTGTTATGACTAGGGCATAGAGAATTGTGATGAGAAGGCCATGGAGCATTCTGATGACATGCGTCATGGAGTTTTGTGATGACAAGGGCATGGAGCATTGTGATTACAGGGAACTTGGAGCATTGTGATGAAATGGTCATGGATCATTGTGATGAAAAATGCATGGAAACTTGTCTTGACAGGGTTCAAGGAGCATACTGACGACAAGGGTCAGGGAGCATTGTGATGACAAGTGTATTGAGCATTGTGATGACAAAGATCATGGAGCATTGTGATGAGAAGACCATGGATAATTGTGATGATGAGCGTCATGGGGTGTTGTGATGATACGTGTTATGCAACATTGCGATCACAAGGGTTTGGAGCATTATGATGACAGAGGTCATGCAGAATATTGATTTCATTGTGATGACAATAGCCTGAAGCATTATGATGATGGGCATGGTGCATTGTGATGACAGGGTTCATGGAGCATTGAGATGAAAAGCGGCATGGAGCATTGTGATGACAAGGGTCTTGGAGCATTGTGATGACAAGGGCAAGGAGCATTGTGATGAGAAGGCCATGGAACATTCTGATGACGTGCGTCATGGAGCTTTGTGATGACCAGGGCAAGGAGCATTGTGATATCAGGGGTCTTGAGCATTGTGATGAGAATTATCATGGAACCTTTTGATGACTAGGCCGTGGATCATTGTGATGGCAGGTGTCATGGTGCATTGTTATGACAGGGGTAATGGAGCATTGTGATGAGAAGGGTATGGAACTTTGGTCTGAAATGTTTCATGGATTATTGTGATGAGAGTGGGCATGGAGCATTGTGATGACAAGGGCACAGAACACTGTGATACATGGGTCATGCAGGACTGTAATGACAAGGGCATGGAGCATTGTGATGAGAAGGGCATCGAGCATTGTGATGACAAGTGTCATGGAGCTTTGTGATGACAAGGGCATGGAGCAATGTGATGAGAGGGTTCATGGAGCATTGTGATGACAATGACATGGAGCATTGTGATGCCAAGGGTCTTGGAGCTTTGTGATGACAAGTCATGGAGCATTTTGATGAGAAGGGCAGGGAGCATTTTGATGACCGGGTCATGCAGCAATTTGATAAAAAGTGTAATGGAACATTTTGATGGCAGGGGTTATAGAACATTGTGATGGCAGGGGTCTTGGAGCTTTGGGATGGAAAGGGTCATGGAGCATTTTGATGACAGGGCTTATGGAACATTGTGATGGCAGGGGTCATGGAACACTGTGATGATAAGGGGATGTAGCATTGTGATGACAGTGTCATGGAACATTGTGATTACAAGGATGAGGGTGTATTGTGATGACTAATGATGGAACATTGTGATATCTCTGGTGAGAGAGCATTTTGATGAGTAGGGCATGGACCATTGTGATTACAAGGTTTATGGAGCATTGCAATGACAAAGTTTGGAACGTTGTGATGAAATGCGCGTGGCACATTGTGATGACAATGTTCATGGAGCACTGTTCTGACAAAGACATGGAGCATTGTGATGACAAGTTTCTCAGAGAATTGTGATGAAAAGTTCATGGAGCATTGTGGTTACAAAGGTCACAGAGCCTTGTGATGACGCGGGCATGGACCATTGTGATGACAAACGTTATGAAGCATTGTGATGACTGGAGTCACGGAGCATTGTGATGACAGGGGTCATGGAGCATTGTGATGACAAGGGCATGGAGAATTGTGATGACAGTGGCATGGAGCATTGGTCTGACAAGTTTCATAGATTATTGTGATGAGAGTGGGCATGGTGCATTGTGATGACAAGGGCATGGAGCATTGTGATGATAAGGTCATGGAGTATTGTGAAGACAGGTTTCAGGGAGCATTGTGATGACATATGTCATGGTCCATGGCGATGACAATGGCATGGAGCTTTGTGATACCAAATGTAATGGAGGATTGTGATGAAAAATATAATGGATCATTGTGATGATTAGGGTTTGGAGCATTATGATTACAAAGGCCATTGAAAATTTTGATGACAAGGTCGTGAAGCATTGTGATGACAAGGTCCTGGAGCATTGTGATGACAAAACCATGGAGCCTTGTGATGACAAGTCTCATGGAGAATACTGATTAAAAGGGGAATGGAGCATTGTGATTACAGGGGTCTTGGAACATTGTGAAGATAAGGGCAGGGAGCATTGTGAAGAATAGACCAAGGAGCATTCTGATGGCATGCGTCATTGAGCTTTGTGATGACAATGGCATGGACCATTGTGATTACATGGGACTTGGAGCATTGTGATGAAAAGGGCATGGATCATTGTGATGAAAAAGGCACGGAGCCTTGTCATGACAGGGTTCAAGGAGCATACAGACAACAAGTGTCAGGGAGCATGTTGATGACAAATGTATTGAGCATTTTGATGACGAAGGTCATGGAGCATTGTGATGAGAAGACCATGGATAATTGTGATGACGAGCATCCTGGGGCATTGTGATGACAAGTGTTATGGAATATTGTGATCACAAGGGTTTGGAACATTGTTATGACAGAGGTCATGGAACATTCTGATTTCGTTGTTATGACAATAGCATGAAGCATTATGATGATGGGCATAGTGCATTGTGATGACAGGGTTCATGGATCATTGAGATGAAAAGGGGCATAGAGCATTGTGATTACAGTGTTCTTGGAGCATTGTGATGAGAAGGGTCATGGAGCCTTGTGATGACAAGGCCATGGAACATCGTGATGGCAGGGGTCATGGAGCATTGTTATGACAGGGGTAATGGAGCATTGTGATGGCAAGGGCTTGGAGCATTGTGATGAGAAGGCCATGGAGCATTCTGATGACATGTGTCATGGAGCTATGTGAAGACAAGAGCATGGAGCAATGTGATGAGAGCGTTCATGGAGCACTGTGATGACAATGACATGGAGCATTGTGATGCCAAGGGTCATGGATCTTTGTGATGACAAAGGTCATGGAGCATTTTGATGGCAAGGGCGTTGTGCATTGTGATGACATGTGTCATGGAGCATTGTACTGCCAAGCGCATGGAGCATTGTGATGACAAGGGTCATGGAGCATTGTGCTGAGAAAGGCATAGAGCATTGTGATGACAAGGGTCAAAGAGCATTGTGATGAAAAGTTCATGGAGCATTGTGGTTAAAAAGGTCACAGAGACTGTTGATGACGAGGGCATGGACCATTGTGATGACAAAGGTCATGAAGCATTGTGATGACTGGAGTCACGGAGCATTGTGATGACAGGGTCATGGAACATTGTGATAACAATGGCATGGAGCATTGTGATGGCAAGGGCATGGAACATTGGTCTAATAACTTTCATGGAGTATTGGGATGAGAGTTGGAATGGCACACTGTGATGACAAGGGCATGGAGCATTGTGATGACCAGGTCATGCCGTATTGTGAAGACAGGTGTCAGGGAGCATTGTGATCACATATGTAATGGCCCATTGTGATGAGGATGGCATGGAGCATTGTGATGCCAAGTGTCAGGGAGGATTCTGATGACAAAGGTCATGGAGCATTGTGATGACAATGGCTTGGAGCATTGTGATGACAAGGGTCAGGGAGCATTGTGCTGACAAGTGCATGGAGAATTGTGATGACAAGGGTCATGGAGCATTCTGATGACAAGCTTGTGGAGTATTTTGATGACAATGGCATGGAGCATTGTGAAGAAAATGGCATGGGGCATTGTGATGAAAAAGGCATGGAGCCTTTTCGTGACAGTGTTCAAGGAGCATTCTGATGACAAGTGTCAGGGAGCATTGTGATGACAAGTGTATTGAGAATTGTGGTGACAAACGTCATGGAGCATTGTGATGAAAAGGGCATGGAGTATTGTGATGACAGGCATCATGGAGCGTTGTGATGACAAGTGTTATGGAACATTGTGATCACAAGGGTTTGGAGCATTGTGATGACAGAGGTCATGGATCATTTTGATTTCAAGGAGCATGGAGCATTGTGATGACAAGGGCATGAAGCAATGTGATCCCAAAGTTCATGGAGGATTGTGATGACAATGGAAATGGAGTATTGTGATGACAAGCGCATAGAGAATTATAATGACAAGGTCATGTAGCATTTTGCTGACAAAGGCATGGAGCATTGTGATGACAGGTGTCATGGAGCACTGTGATGACAAGCGTCAAGGAGCATTGTGAATACAGGGGTCATGGAGCATTGGGATGACAAGGGCATGGATCATTTTGATGACAAGGGTCATGGAGCACTGGGCTGAAAATGTTCATGGAGAGTTGTGATGACAGGTGTCATGTAGCATTGTGACGACAAGGGAATGGGGCATTGTGATGACAAGAGTCCTGGATCATTGTGTTGTCAGGTGTCATGGAGTGTTGTGATGACAGTGGTCATGGAGCATTGTGATGATATTGGCAATGGAGCATTGTGATGAGAAGGTCGTGGAGCATTGGGCTGAAAATGTTCATGGATTATTGTGATGACAGGGGTCATGGAGCATTGTGATGACAAGGGAATGGATCATTGTGATGTCAAGGTCCTGGATCATTGTGATGAGAAGACCATGGAGACTTGTGATGGCAAGTCTCATGGAGCATTCTGATGAAAAGGGGCATGGAGCATTGTGATTACAGGGGTCTTGGAGCATTGTTATGACTAGGGCATAGAGAATTGTGATGAGAAGGCCATGGAGCATTCTGATGACATGCGTCATGGAGTTTTGTGATGACAAGGGCATGGAGCATTGTGATTACAGGGAACTTGGAGCATTGTGATGAAATGGTCATGGATCATTGTGATGAAAAATGCATGGAAACTTGTCATGACAGGGTTCAAGGAGCATACTGACGACAAGGGTCAGGGAGCATTGTGATGACAAGTGTATTGAGCATTGTGATGACAAAGATCATGGAGCATTGTGATGAGAAGACCATGGATAATTGTGATGATGAGCGTCATGGGGTGTTGTGATGATACGTGTTATGCAACATTGCGATCACAAGGGTTTGGAGCATTATGATGACAGAGGTCATGCAGAATATTGATTTCATTGTGATGACAATAGCCTGAAGCATTATGATGATGGGCATGGTGCATTGTGATGACAGGGTTCATGGAGCATTGAGATGAAAAGCGGCATGGAGCATTGTGATGACAAGGGTCTTGGAGCATTGTTATGACAAGGGCAAGGAGCATTGTGATGAGAAGGCCATGGAACATTCTAATGACGTGCGTCATGTAGCTTTGTGATGACCAGGGCATGGAGCATTGTGATATCAGGGGTCTTGAGCATTGTGATGAGAATTATCATGGAACCTTTTGATGACTAGGCCGTGGATCATTGTGATGGCAGGTGTCATGGTGCATTGTTATGACAGGGGTAATGGAGCATTGTGATGAGAAGGGTATGGAACTTTGGTCTGAAATGTTTCATGGATTATTGTGATGAGAGTGGGCATGGAGCATTGTGATGACAAGGGCACAGAACACTGTGATACATGGGTCATGCAGGACTGTAATGACAAGGGCATGGAGCATTGTGATGAGAAGGGCATCGAGCATTGTGATGACAAGTGTCATGGAGCTTTGTGATGACAAGGGCATGGAGCAATGTGATGAGAGGGTTCATGGAGCATTGTGATGACAATGACATGGAGCATTGTGATGCCAAGGGTCTTGGAGCTTTGTGATGACAAGTCATGTAGCATTTTGATGAGAAGGGCAGGGAGCATTTTGATGACCGGGTCATGCAGCAATTTGATAAAAAGTGTAATGGAACATTTTGATGGCAGGGGTTATAGAACATTGTGATGGCAGGGGTCTTGGAGCTTTGGGATGGAAAGGGTCATGGAGCATTTTGTTGACAGGGCTTATGGAACATTGTGATGGCACGGGTCATGGAACACTGTGATGATAAGGGGATGTAGCATTGTGATGACAGTGTCATGGAACATTGTGATTACAAGGATGAGGGTGTATTGTGATGACTAATGATGGAACATTGTGATATCTCTGGTGAGAGAGCATTTTGATGAGAAGGGCATGGACCATTGTGATTACAAGGTTTATGGAGCATTGCAATGACAAAGTTTGGAACGTTGTGATGAAATGCGCGTGGCACATTGTGATGACAATGTTCATGGAGCACTGTTCTGACAAAGACATGGAGCATTGTGATGACAAGTTTCTCAGAGAATTGTGATGAAAAGTTCATGGAGCATTGTGGTTACAAAGGTCACAGAGCCTTGTGATGACGCGGGCATGGACCATTGTGATGACAAACGTTATGAAGCATTGTGATGACTGGAGTCACGGAGCATTGTGATGACAGGGGTCATGGAGCATTGTGATGACAAGGGCATGGAGAATTGTGATGACAGTGGCATGGAGCATTGGTCTGACAAGTTTCATAGATTATTGTGATGAGAGTGGGCATGGTGCATTGTGATGACAAGGGCATGGAGCATTGTGATGATAAGGTCATGGAGTATTGTGAAGACAGGTTTCAGGGAGCATTGTGATGACATATGTCATGGTCCATGGCGATGACAATGGCATGGAGCTTTGTGATACCAAATGTAATGGAGGATTGTGATGAAAAATATAATGGATCATTGTGATGATTAGGGTTTGGAGCATTATGATTACAAAGGCCATTGAAAATTTTGATGACAAGATCGTGAAGCATTGTGATGACAAGGTCCTGGAGCATTGTGATGACAAAACCATGGAGCCTTGTGATGACAAGTCTCATGGAGCATACTCATTAAAAGGGGAATGGAGCATTGTGATTACAGGGGTCTTGGAACATTGTGAAGATAAGGGCAGGGAGCATTGTGAAGAATAGACCAAGGAGCATTCTGATGGCATGCGTCATTGAGCTTTGTGATGACAATGGCATGGACCATTGTGATTACATGGGACTTGGAGCATTGTGATGAAAAGGGCATGGATCATTGTGATGAAAAAGGCATGGAGCCTTGTCATGACAGGGTTCAAGGAGCATACAGACAACAAGTGTCAGGGAGCATGTTGATGACAAATGTATTGAGCATTTTGATGACGAAGGTCATGGAGCATTGTGATGAGAAGACCATGGATAATTGTGATGACGAGCATCCTGGGGCATTGTGATGACAAGTGTTATGGAATATTGTGATCACAAGGGTTTGGAACATTGTTATGACAGAGGTCATGGAACATTCTGATTTCGTTGTTATGACAATAGCATGAAGCATTATGATGATGGGCATAGTGCATTGTGATGACAGGGTTCATGGATCATTGAGATGAAAAGGGGCATAGAGCATTGTGATTACAGTGTTCTTGGAGCATTGTGATGAGAAGGGTCATGGAGCCTTGTGATGACAAGGCCATGGAACATCGTGATGGCAGGGGTCATGGAGCATTGTTATGACAGGGGTAATGGAGCATTGTGATGGCAAGGGCTTGGAGCATTGTGATGAGAAGGCCATGGAGCATTCTGATGACATGTGTCATGGAGCTATGTGAAGACAAGAGCATGGAGCAATGTGATGAGAGCGTTCATGGAGCACTGTGATGACAATGACATGGAGCATTGTGATGCCAAGTGTCATGGATCTTTGTGATGACAAAGGTCATGGAGCATTTTGATGGCAAGGGCGTTGTGCATTGTGATGACATGTGTCATGGAGCATTGTACTGCCAAGCGCATGGAGCATTGTGATGACAAGGGTCATGGAGCATTGTGCTGAGAAAGGCATAGAGCATTGTGATGACAAGGGTCAAAGAGCATTGTGATGAAAAGTTCATGGAGCATTGTGGTTAAAAAGGTCACAGAGACTGTTGATGACGAGGGCATGGACCATTGTGATGACAAAGGTCATGAAGCATTGTGATGACTGGAGTCACGGAGCATTGTGATGACAGGGTCATGGAACATTGTGATAACAATGGCATGGAGCATTGTGATGGCAAGGGCATGGAACATTGGTCTAATAACTTTCATGGAGTATTGGGATGAGAGTTGGAATGGCACACTGTGATGACAAGGGCATGGAGCATTGTGATGACCAGGTCATGCCGTATTGTGAAGACAGGTGTCAGGGAGCATTGTGATCACATATGTAATGGCCCATTGTGATGAGGATGGCATGGAGCATTGTGATGCCAAGTGTCAGGGAGGATTCTGATGACAAAGGTCATGGAGCATTGTGATGACAATGGCTTGGAGCATTGTGATGACAAGGGTCAGGGAGCATTGTGCTGACAAGTGCATGGAGAATTGTGATGACAAGGGTCATGGAGCATTCTGATGACAAGCTTGTGGAGTATTTTGATGACAATGGCATGGAGCATTGTGAAGAAAATGGCATGGGGCATTGTGATGAAAAAGGCATGGAGCCTTTTCGTGACAGTGTTCAAGGAGCATTCTGATGACAAGTGTCAGGGAGCATTGTGATGACAAGTGTATTGAGAATTGTGGTGACAAACGTCATGGAGCATTGTGATGAAAAGGGCATGGAGTATTGTGATGACAGGCATCATGGAGCGTTGTGATGACAAGTGTTATGGAACATTGTGATCACAAGGGTTTGGAGCATTGTGATGACAGAGGTCATGGATCATTTTGATTTCAAGGAGCATGGAGCATTGTGATGACAAGGGCATGAAGCAATGTGATCCCAAAGTTCATGGAGGATTGTGATGACAATGGAAATGGAGTATTGTGATGACAAGCGCATAGAGAATTATAATGACAAGGTCATGTAGCATTTTGCTGACAAAGGCATGGAGCATTGTGATGACAGGTGTCATGGAGCACTGTGATGACAAGCGTCAAGGAGCATTGTGAATACAGGGGTCATGGAGCATTGGGATGACAAGGGCATGGATCATTTTGATGACAAGGGTCATGGAGCACTGGGCTGAAAATGTTCATGGAGAGTTGTGATGACAGGTGTCATGTAGCATTGTGACGACAAGGGAATGGGGCATTGTGATGACAAGAGTCCTGGATCATTGTGTTGTCAGGTGTCATGGAGTGTTGTGATGACAGTGGTCATGGAGCATTGTGATGATATTGGCAATGGAGCATTGTGATGAGAAGGTCGTGGAGCATTGGGCTGAAAATGTTCATGGATTATTGTGATGACAGGGGTCATGGAGCATTGTGATGACAAGGGAATGGATCATTGTGATGTCAAGGTCCTGGATCATTGTGATGAGAAGACCATGGAGACTTGTGATGGCAAGTCTCATGGAGCATTCTGATGAAAAGGGGCATGGAGCATTGTGATTACAGGGGTCTTGGAGCATTGTTATGACTAGGGCATAGAGAATTGTGATGAGAAGGCCATGGAGCATTCTGATGACATGCGTCATGGAGTTTTGTGATGACAAGGGCATGGAGCATTGTGATTACAGGGAACTTGGAGCATTGTGATGAAATGGTCATGGATCATTGTGATGAAAAATGCATGGAAACTTGTCATGACAGGGTTCAAGGAGCATACTGACGACAAGGGTCAGGGAGCATTGTGATGACAAGTGTATTGAGCATTGTGATGACAAAGATCATGGAGCATTGTGATGAGAAGACCATGGATAATTGTGATGATGAGCGTCATGGGGTGTTGTGATGATACGTGTTATGCAACATTGCGATCACAAGGGTTTGGAGCATTATGATGACAGAGGTCATGCAGAATATTGATTTCATTGTGATGACAATAGCCTGAAGCATTATGATGATGGGCATGGTGCATTGTGATGACAGGGTTCATGGAGCATTGAGATGAAAAGCGGCATGGAGCATTGTGATGACAAGGGTCTTGGAGCATTGTTATGACAAGGGCAAGGAGCATTGTGATGAGAAGGCCATGGAACATTCTAATGACGTGCGTCATGTAGCTTTGTGATGACCAGGGCATGGAGCATTGTGATATCAGGGGTCTTGAGCATTGTGATGAGAATTATCATGGAACCTTTTGATGACTAGGCCGTGGATCATTGTGATGGCAGGTGTCATGGTGCATTGTTATGACAGGGGTAATGGAGCATTGTGATGAGAAGGGTATGGAACTTTGGTCTGAAATGTTTCATGGATTATTGTGATGAGAGTGGGCATGGAGCATTGTGATGACAAGGGCACAGAACACTGTGATACATGGGTCATGCAGGACTGTAATGACAAGGGCATGGAGCATTGTGATGAGAAGGGCATCGAGCATTGTGATGACAAGTGTCATGGAGCTTTGTGATGACAAGGGCATGGAGCAATGTGATGAGAGGGTTCATGGAGCATTGTGATGACAATGACATGGAGCATTGTGATGCCAAGGGTCTTGGAGCTTTGTGATGACAAGTCATGTAGCATTTTGATGAGAAGGGCAGGGAGCATTTTGATGACCGGGTCATGCAGCAATTTGATAAAAAGTGTAATGGAACATTTTGATGGCAGGGGTTATAGAACATTGTGATGGCAGGGGTCTTGGAGCTTTGGGATGGAAAGGGTCATGGAGCATTTTGATGACAGGGCTTATGGAACATTGTGATGGCACGGGTCATGGAACACTGTGATGATAAGGGGATGTAGCATTGTGATGACAGTGTCATGGAACATTGTGATTACAAGGATGAGGGTGTATTGTGATGACTAATGATGGAACATTGTGATATCTCTGGTGAGAGAGCATTTTGATGAGAAGGGCATGGACCATTGTGATTACAAGGTTTATGGAGCATTGCAATGACAAAGTTTGGAACGTTGTGATGAAATGCGCGTGGCACATTGTGATGACAATGTTCATGGAGCACTGTTCTGACAAAGACATGGAGCATTGTGATGACAAGTTTCTCAGAGAATTGTGATGAAAAGTTCATGGAGCATTGTGGTTACAAAGGTCACAGAGCCTTGTGATGACGCGGGCATGGACCATTGTGATGACAAACGTTATGAAGCATTGTGATGACTGGAGTCACGGAGCATTGTGATGACAGGGGTCATGGAGCATTGTGATGACAAGGGCATGGAGAATTGTGATGACAGTGGCATGGAGCATTGGTCTGACAAGTTTCATAGATTATTGTGATGAGAGTGGGCATGGTGCATTGTGATGACAAGGGCATGGAGCATTGTGATGATAAGGTCATGGAGTATTGTGAAGACAGGTTTCAGGGAGCATTGTGATGACATATGTCATGGTCCATGGCGATGACAATGGCATGGAGCTTTGTGATACCAAATGTAATGGAGGATTGTGATGAAAAATATAATGGATCATTGTGATGATTAGGGTTTGGAGCATTATGATTACAAAGGCCATTGAAAATTTTGATGACAAGATCGTGAAGCATTGTGATGACAAGGTCCTGGAGCATTGTGATGACAAAACCATGGAGCCTTGTGATGACAAGTCTCATGGAGCATACTCATTAAAAGGGGAATGGAGCATTGTGATTACAGGGGTCTTGGAACATTGTGAAGATAAGGGCAGGGAGCATTGTGAAGAATAGACCAAGGAGCATTCTGATGGCATGCGTCATTGAGCTTTGTGATGACAATGGCATGGACCATTGTGATTACATGGGACTTGGAGCATTGTGATGAAAAGGGCATGGATCATTGTGATGAAAAAGGCATGGAGCCTTGTCATGACAGGGTTCAAGGAGCATACAGACAACAAGTGTCAGGGAGCATGTTGATGACAAATGTATTGAGCATTTTGATGACGAAGGTCATGGAGCATTGTGATGAGAAGACCATGGATAATTGTGATGACGAGCATCCTGGGGCATTGTGATGACAAGTGTTATGGAATATTGTGATCACAAGGGTTTGGAACATTGTTATGACAGAGGTCATGGAACATTCTGATTTCGTTGTTATGACAATAGCATGAAGCATTATGATGATGGGCATAGTGCATTGTGATGACAGGGTTCATGGATCATTGAGATGAAAAGGGGCATAGAGCATTGTGATTACAGTGTTCTTGGAGCATTGTGATGAGAAGGGTCATGGAGCCTTGTGATGACAAGGCCATGGAACATCGTGATGGCAGGGGTCATGGAGCATTGTTATGACAGGGGTAATGGAGCATTGTGATGGCAAGGGCTTGGAGCATTGTGATGAGAAGACCATGGAGCATTCTGATGACATGTGTCATGGAGCTATGTGAAGACAAGAGCATGGAGCAATGTGATGAGAGCGTTCATGGAGCACTGTGATGACAATGACATGGAGCATTGTGATGCCAAGGGTCATGGATCTTTGTGATGACAAAGGTCATGGAGCATTTTGATGGCAAGGGCGTTGTGCATTGTGATGACATGTGTCATGGAGCATTGTACTGCCAAGCGCATGGAGCATTGTGATGACAAGGGTCATGGAGCATTGTGCTGAGAAAGGCATAGAGCATTGTGATGACAAGGGTCAAAGAGCATTGTGAGGAAAAGTTCATGGAGCATTGTGGTTAAAAAGGTCACAGAGACTGTTGATGACGAGGGCATGGACCATTGTGATGACAAAGGTCATGAAGCATTGTGATGACTGGAGTCACGGAGCATTGTGATGACAGGGTCATGGAACATTGTGATAACAATGGCATGGAGCATTGTGATGGCAAGGGCATGGAACATTGGTCTAATAACTTTCATGGAGTATTGGGATGAGAGTTGGAATGCACACTGTGATGACAAGGGCATGGAGCATTGTGATGACCAGGTCATGCCGTATTGTGAAGACAGGTGTCAGGGAGCATTGTGATCACATATGTAATGGCCCATTGTGATGAGGATGGCATGGAGCATTGTGATGCCAAGTGTCAGGGAGGATTCTGATGACAAAGGTCATGGAGCATTGTGATGACAATGGCTTGGAGCATTGTGATGACAAGGGTCAGGGAGCATTGCGCTGACAAGTGCATGGAGAATTGTGATGACAAGGGTCATGGAGCATTCTGATGACAAGCTTGTGGAGTATTTTGATGACCATGGCATGGAGCATTGTGAAGAAAATGGCATGGGGCATTGTGATGAAAAAGGCATGGAGCCATTTCGTGACAGTGTTCAAGGAGCATTCTGATGACAAGTGTCAGGGTGCATTGTGATGACAAGTGTATTGAGAATTGTGGTGACAAAGGTCATGGAGCATTGTGATGACAAGTGTATTGAGAATTGTGGTGACAAACGTCATGGAGCATTGTGATGAAAAGGGCATGGAGTATTGTGATGACAGGCATCATGGAGCGTAGTGATGACAAGTGTTATGGAACATTGTGATCACAAGGGTTTGGAGCATTGTGATGACAGAGGTCATGGATCATTTTGATTTCAAGGAGCATGGAGCATTGTGATGACAAGGGCATGAAGCAATGTGATCCCAAAGTTCATGGAGGATTGTGATGACAATGGAAATGGAGTATTGTGATGACAAGCGCATAGAGAATTATAATGACAAGGTCATGTAGCATTTTGCTGACAAAGGCATGGAGCATTGTGATGACAGGTGTCATGGAGCACTGTGATGACAAGCGTCAAGGAGCATTGTGAATACAGGGGTCATGGAGCATTGGGATGACAAGGGCATGGATCATTTTGATGACAAGGGTCATGGAGCACTGGGCTGAAAATGTTCATGGAGAGTTGTGATGACAGGTGTCATGTAGCATTGTGACGACAAGGGAATGGGGCATTGTGATGACAAGAGTCCTGGATCATTGTCTTGTCAGGTGTCATGGAGTGTTGTGATGACAGTGGTCATGGAGCATTGTGATGATATTGGCAATGGAGCATTGTGATGAGAAGGTCGTGGAGCATTGGGCTGAAAATGTTCATGGATTATTGTGATGACAGGGGTCATGGAGCATTGTGATGACAAGGGAATGGATCATTGTGATGTCAAGGTCCTGGATCATTGTGATGAGAAGACCATGGAGACTTGTGATGGCAAGTCTCATGGAGCATTCTGATGAAAAGGGACATGGAGCATTGTGATTACAGGGGTCTTGGAGCATTGTTATGACTAGGGCATAGAGAATTGTGATGAGAAGGCCATGGAGCATTCTGATGACATGCGTCATGGAGTTTTGTGATGACAAGGGCATGGAGCATTGTGATTACAGGGACCTTGGAGCATTGTGATGAAATGGTCATGGATCATTGTGATGAAAAATGCATGGAAACTTGTCATGACAGGGTTCAAGGAGCATACTGACGACAAGGGTCAGGGAGCATTGTCATGACAAGTGTATTGAGCATTGTGATGACAAAGATCATGGAGCATTGTGATGAGAAGACCATGGATAATTGTGATGATGAGCGTCATGGGGTGTTGTGATGATACGTGTTATGCAACATTGCGATCACAAGGGTTTGGAGCATTATGATGACAGAGGTCATGCAGAATATTGATTTCATTGTGATGACAATAGCCTGAAGCATTATGATGATGGGCATGGTGCATTGTGATGACAGGGTTCATGGAGCATTGAGATGAAAAGCGGCATGGAGCATTGTGATGACAAGGGTCTTGGAGCATTGTGATGACAAGGGCAAGGAGCATTGTGATGAGAAGGCCATGGAACATTCTGATGACGTGCGTCATGGAGCTTTGTGATGACCAGGGCATGGAGCATTGTGATATCAGGGGTCTTGAGCATTGTGATGAGAATTATCATGGAACCTTTTGATGACTAGGCCGTGGATCATTGTGATGGCAGGTGTCATGGTGCATTGTTATGACAGGGGTAATGGAGCATTGTGATGAGAAGGGTATGGAACTTTGGTCTGAAATGTTTCATGGATTATTGTGATGAGAGTGGGCATGGAGCATTGTGATGACAAGGGCACAGAACACTGTGATACATGGGTCATGCAGGACTGTAATGACAAGGGCATGGAGCATTGTGATGAGAAGGGCATCGAGCATTGTGATGACAAGTGTCATGGAGCTTTGTGATGACAAGGGCATGGAGCAATGTGATGAGAGGGTTCATGGAGCATTGTGATGACAATGACATGGAGCATTGTGATGCCAAGGGTCTTGGAGCTTTGTGATGACAAGTCATGGAGCATTTTGATGAGAAGGGCAGGGAGCATTTTGATGACCGGGTCATGCAGCAATTTGATAAAAAGTGTAATGGAACATTTTGATGGCAGGGGTTATAGAACATTGTGATGGCAGGGGTCTTGGAGCTTTGGGATGGAAAGGGTCATGGAGCATTTTGATGACAGGGCTTATGGAACATTGTGATGGCAGGGGTCATGGAACACTGTGATGATAAGGGGATGTAGCATTGTGATGACAGTGTCATGGAACATTGTGATTACAAGGATGAGGGTGTATTGTGATGACTAGTGATGGAACATTGTGATATCTCTGGTGAGAGAGCATTTTGATGAGAAGGGCATGGACCATTGTGATTACAAGGTTTATGGAGCATTGCAATGACAAAGTTTGGAACGTTGTGATGAAATGCACGTGGCACATTGTGATGACAATGTTCATGGAGCACTGTTCTGACAAAGACATGGAGCATTGTGATGACAAGTTTCTCAGAGAATTGTGATGAAAAGTTCATGGAGCATTGTGGTTACAAAGGTCACAGAGCCTTGTGATGACGCGGGCATGGACCATTGTGATGACAAACGTTATGAAGCATTGTGATGACTGGAGTCACGGAGCATTGTGATGACAGGGGTCATGGAGCATTGTGATGACAAGGGCATGGAGAATTGTGATGACAGTGGCATGGAGCATTGGTCTGACAAGTTTCATAGATTATTGTGATGAGAGTGGGCATGGTGCATTGTGATGACAAGGGTATGGAGCATTGTGATTATAAGGTCATGGAGTATTTTGAAGACAGGTTTCAGGGAGCACTGGGATGACATATGTCATGGTCCATGGCGATGACAATGGCATGGAGCTTTGTGATACCAAATGTAATGGAGGATTGTGATGAAAAATATAATGGATCATTGTGATGATTAGGGTTTGGAGCATTATGATTACAAAGGCCATTGAAAATTTTGATGACAAGGTCGTGAAGCATTGTGATGACATGGTCCTGGAGCATTGTGATGACAAAACCATGGAGCCTTGTGATGACAAGTCTCATGGAGCATACTGATTAAAAGGGGAATGGAGCATTGTGATTACAGGGGTCTTGGAACATTGTGAAGATAAGGGCAGGGAGCATTGTGAAGAATAGACCAAGGAGCATTCTGATGGCATGCGTCATTGAGCTTTGTGATGACAATGGCATGGACCATTGTGATTACATGGGACTTGGAGCATTGTGATGAAAAGGGCATGGATCATTGTGATGAAAAAGGCATGGAGCCTTGTCATGACAGGGTTCAAGGAGCATACAGACAACAAGTGTCAGGGAGCATGTTGATGACAAATGTATTGAGCATTTTGATGATGAAGGTCATGGAGCATTGTGATGAGAAGACCATGGATAATTGTGATGACGAGCATCCTGGGGCATTGTGATGACAAGTGTTATGGAATATTGTGATCACAAGGGTTTGGAACATTGTTATGACAGAGGTCATGGAACATTCTGATTTCGTTGTTATGACAATAGCATGAAGCATTATGATGATGGGCATAGTGCATTGTGATGACAGGGTTCATGGATCATTGAGATGAAAAGGGGCATAGAGCATTGTGATTACAGTGTTCTTGGAGTATTGTGATGAGAAGGGTCATGGAGCCTTGTGATGACAAGGCCATGGAACATCGTGATGGCAGGGGTCATGGAGCATTGTTATGACAGTGGTAATGGAGCATTGTGATGGCAAGGGCTTGGAGCATTGTGATGAGAAGGCCATGGAGCATTCTGATGACATGTGTCATGGAGCTATGTGAAGACAAGAGCATGGAGCAATGTGATGAGAGCGTTCATGGAGCACTGTGATGACAATGACATGGAGCACTGTGATGCCAAGGGTCATGGATCTTTGTGATGACAAAGGTCATGGAGCATTTTGATGGCAAGGGCGTTGTGCATTGTGATGACATGTGTCATGGAGCATTGTACTGCCAAGCGCATGGAGCATTGTGATGAAAAGGGTCATGGAGCATTGTGCTGAGAAAGGCATAGAGCATTGTGATGACAAGGGTCAAAGAGCATTGTGATGATGATGAAAAGTTCATGGAGCATTGTGGTTAAAAAGGTCACAGAGACTGTTGATGACGAGGGCATGGACCATTGTGATGACAAAGGTCATGAAGCATTGTGATGACTGGAGTCACGGAGCATTGTGATGACAGGGTCATGGAACATTGTGATAACAAGGGCATGGAGCATTGTGATGGCAAGGGCATGGAACATTGGTCTAATAACTTTCATGGAGTATTGGGATGAGAGTTGGAATGGCACACTGTGATGACAAGGGCATGGAGCATTGTGATGACCAGGTCATGCCGTATTGTGAAGACAGGTGTCAGGGAGCATTGTGATCACATATGTAATGGCCCATTGTGATAAGGATGGCATGGAGCATTGTGATGCCAAGTGTCAGGGAGGATTCTGATGACAAAGGTCATGGAGCATTGTGATGACAATGGCTTGGAGCATTGTGATGACAAGGGTCAGGGAGCATTGTGCTGACAAGTGCATGGAGAATTGTGATGACAAGGGTCATGGAGCACTGGGCTGAAAATGTTCATGGAGAGTTGTGATGACAGGTGTCATGTAGCATTGTGACGACAAGGGAATGGGGCATTGTGATGACAAGAGTCCTGGATCATTGTGTTGTCAGGTGTCATGGAGTGTTTTGATGACAGTGGTCATGGAGCATTGTGATGATATTGGCAATGGAGCATTGTGATGAGAAGGTCGTGGAGCATTGGGCTGAAAATGTTCATGGATTATTGTGATGACAGGGGTCATGGAGCATTGTGATGACAAGGGAATGGATCATTGTGATGTCAAGGTCCTGGATCATTGTGATGAGAAGACCATGGAGACTTGTGATGGCAAGTCTCATGGAGCATTCTGATGAAAAGGGGCATGGAGCATTGTGATTACAGGGGTCTTGGAGCATTGTTATGACTAGGGCATAGAGAATTGTGATGAGAAGGCCATGGAGCATTCTGATGACATGCGTCATGGAGTTTTGTGATGACAAGGGCATGGAGCATTGTGATTACAGGGAACTTGGAGCATTGTGATGAAATGATCATGGATCATTGTGATGAAAAATGCATGGAAACTTGTCATGACAGGGTTCAAGGAGCATACTGACGACAAGGGTCAGGGAGCATTGTGATGACAAGTGTATTGAGCATTGTGATGACAAAGATCATGGAGCATTGTGATGAGAAGACCATGGATAATTGTGATGATGAGCGTCATGGGGTGTTGTGATGATACGTGTTATGCAACATTGCGATCACAAGGGTTTGGAGCATTATGATGACAGAGGTCATGCAGAATATTGATTTCATTGTGATGACAATAGCCTGAAGCATTATGATGATGGGCATGGTGCATTGTGATGACAGGGTTCATGGAGCATTGAGATGAAAAGCGGCATGGAGCATTGTGATGACAAGGGTCTTGGAGCATTGTGATGACAAGGGCAAGGAGCATTGTGATGAGAAGGCCATGGAACATTCTGATGACGTGCGTCATGGAGCTTTGTGATGACCAGGGCAAGGAGCATTGTGATATCAGGGGTCTTGAGCATTGTGATGAGAATTATCATGGAACCTTTTGATGACTAGGCCGTGGATCATTGTGATGGCAGGTGTCATGGTGCATTGTTATGACAGGGGTAATGGAGCATTGTGATGAGAAGGGTATGGAACTTTGGTCTGAAATGTTTCATGGATTATTGTGATGAGAGTGGGCATGGAGCATTGTGATGACAAGGGCACAGAACACTGTGATACATGGGTCATGCAGGACTGTAATGACAAGGGCATGGAGCATTGTGATGAGAAGGGCATCGAGCATTGTGATGACAAGTGTCATGGAGCTTTGTGATGACAAGGGCATGGAGCAATGTGATGAGAGGGTTCATGGAGCATTGTGATGACAATGACATGGAGCATTGTGATGCCAAGGGTCTTGGAGCTTTGTGATGACAAGTCATGGAGCATTTTGATGAGAAGGGCAGGGAGCATTTTGATGACCGGGTCATGCAGCAATTTGATAAAAAGTGTAATGGAACATTTTGATGGCAGGGGTTATAGAACATTGTGATGGCAGGGGTCTTGGAGCTTTGGGATGGAAAGGGTCATGGAGCATTTTGATGACAGGGCTTATGGAACATTGTGATGGCAGGGGTCATGGAACACTGTGATGATAAGGGGATGTAGCATTGTGATGACAGTGTCATGGAACATTGTGATTACAAGGATGAGGGTGTATTGTGATGACTAATGATGGAACATTGTGATATCTCTGGTGAGAGAGCATTTTGATGAGAAGGGCATGGACCATTGTGATTACAAGGTTTATGGAGCATTGCAATGACAAAGTTTGGAACGTTGTGATGAAATGCGCGTGGCACATTGTGATGACAATGTTCATGGAGCACTGTTCTGACAAAGACATGGAGCATTGTGATGACAAGTTTCTCAGAGAATTGTGATGAAAAGTTCATGGAGCATTGTGGTTACAAAGGTCACAGAGCCTTGTGATGACGCGGGCATGGACCATTGTGATGACAAACGTTATGAAGCATTGTGATGACTGGAGTCACGGAGCATTGTGATGACAGGGGTCATGGAGCATTGTGATGACAAGGGCATGGAGCATTTTGATGACAGTGGCATGGAGCATTGGTCTGACAAGTTTCATAGATTATTGTGATGAGAGTGGGCATGGTGCATTGTGATGACAAGGGCATGGAGCATTGTGATGATAAGGTCATGGAGTATTGTGAAGACAGGTTTCAGGGAGCATTGTGATGACATATGTCATGGTCCATGGCGATGACAATGGCATGGAGCTTTGTGATACCAAATGTAATGGAGGATTGTGATGAAAAATATAATGGATCATTGTGATGATTAGGGTTTGGAGCATTATGATTACAAAGGCCATTGAAAATTTTGATGACAAGGTCGTGAAGCATTGTGATGACAAGGTCCTGGAGCATTGTGATGACAAAACCATGGAGCCTTGTGATGACAAGTCTCATGGAGCATACTGATTAAAAGGGGAATGGAGCATTGTGATTACAGGGGTCTTGGAACATTGTGAAGATAAGGGCAGGGAGCATTGTGAAGAATAGACCAAGGAGCATTCTGATGGCATGCGTCATTGAGCTTTGTGATGACAATGGCATGGACCATTGTGATTACATGGGACTTGGAGCATTGTGATGAAAAGGGCATGGATCATTGTGATGAAAAAGGCATGGAGCCTTGTCATGACAGGGTTCAAGGAGCATACAGACAACAAGTGTCAGGGAGCATGTTGATGACAAATGTATTGAGCATTTTGATGACGAAGGTCATGGAGCATTGTGATGAGAAGACCATGGATAATTGTGATGACGAGCATCCTGGGGCATTGTGATGACAAGTGTTATGGAATATTGTGATCACAAGGGTTTGGAACATTGTTATGACAGAGGTCATGGAACATTCTGATTTCGTTGTTATGACAATAGCATGAAGCATTATGATGATGGGCATAGTGCATTTTGATGACAGGGTTCATGGATCATTGAGATGAAAAGGGGCATAGAGCATTGTGATTACAGTGTTCTTGGAGCATTGTGATGAGAAGGGTCATGGAGCCTTGTGATGATAAGGCCATGGAACATCGTGATGGCAGGGGTCATGGAGCATTGTTATGACAGGGGTAATGGAGCATTGTGATGGCAAGGGCTTGGAGCATTGTGATGAGAAGGCCATGGAGCATTCTGATGACATGTGTCATGGAGCTATGTGAAGACAAGAGCATGGAGCAATGTGATGAGAGCTTTCATGGAGCACTGTGATGACAATGACATGGAGCATTGTGATGCCAAGGGTCATGGATCTTTGTGATGACAAAGGTCATGGAGCATTTTGATGGCAAGGGCGTTGTGCATTGTGATGACATGTGTCATGGAGCATTGTACTGCCAAGCGCATGGAGCATTGTGATGACAAGGGTCATGGAGCATTGTGCTGAGAAAGGCATAGAGCATTGTGATGACAAGGGTCAAAGAGCATTGTGATGAAAAGTTCATGGAGCATTGTGGTTAAAAAGGTCACAGAGACTGTTGATGACGAGGGCATGGACCATTGTGATGACAAAGGTCATGAAGCATTGTGATGACTGGAGTCACGGAGCATTGTGATGACAGGGTCATGGAACATTGTGATAACAATGGCATGGAGCATTGTGATGGCAAGGGCATGGAACATTGGTCTAATAACTTTCATGGAGTATTGGGATGAGAGTTGGAATGGCACACTGTGATGACAAGGGCATGGAGCATTGTGATGACCAGGTCATGCCGTATTGTGAAGACAGGTGTCAGGGAGCATTGTGATCACATATGTAATGGCCCATTGTGATGAGGATGGCATGGAGCATTGTGATGCCAAGTGTCAGGGAGGATTCTGATGACAAAGGTCATGGAGCATTGTGATGACAATGGCTTGGAGCATTGTGATGACAAGGGTCAGGGAGCATTGTGCTGACAAGTGCATGGAGAATTGTGATGACAAGGGTCATGGAGCATTCTGATGACAAGCTTGTGGAGTATTTTGATGACAATGGCATGGAGCATTGTGAAGAAAATGGCATGGGGCATTTTGATGAAAAAGGCATGGAGCCTTTTCGTGACAGTGTTCAAGGAGCATTCTGATGACAAGTGTCAGGGAGCATTGTGATGACAAGTGTATTGAGAATTGTGGTGACAAAGGTCATGGAGCATTGTGATCACAAGTGTATTGAGAATTGTGGTGACAAACGTCATGGAGCATTGTGATGAAAAGGGCATGGAGTATTGTGATGACAGGCATCATGGAGCGTTGTGATGACAAGTGTTATGGAACACTGTGATCACAAGGGTTTGGAGCATTGTGATGACAGAGGTCATGGATCATTTTGATTTCAAGGAGCATGGAGCATTGTGATGACAAGGGCATGAAGCAATGTGATCCCAAAGTTCATGGAGGACTGTGATGACAATGGAAATGGAGTATTGTGATGACAAGCGCATAGAGAATTATAATGACAAGGTCATGTAGCATTTTGCTGACAAAGGCATGGAGCATTGTGATGACAGGTGTCATGGAGCACTGTGATGACAAGCGTCAAGGAGCATTGTGAATACAGGGGTCATGGAGCATTGGGATGACAAGGGCATGGATCATTTTGATGACAAGGGTCATGGAGCACTGGGCTGAAAATGTTCATGGAGAGTTGTGATGACAGGTGTCATGTAGCATTGTGACGACAAGGGAATGGGGCATTGTGATGACAAGAGTCCTGGATCATTGTGTTGTCAGGTGTCATGGAGTGTTGTGATGACAGTGGTCATGGAGCATTGTGATGATATTGGCAATGGAGCATTGTGATGAGAAGGTCGTGGAGCATTGGGCTGAAAATGTTCATGGATTATTGTGATGACAGGGGTCATGGAGCATTGTGATGACAAGGGAATGGATCACTGTGATGTCAAGGTCCTGGATCATTGTGATGAGAAGACCATGGAGACTTGTGATGGCAAGTCTCATGGAGCATTCTGATGAAAAGGGGCATGGAGCATTGTGATTACAGGGGTCTTGGAGCATTGTTATGACTAGGGCATAGAGAATTGTGATGAGAAGGCCATGGAGCATTCTGATGACATGCGTCATGGAGTTTTGTGATGACAAGGGCATGGAGCATTGTGATTACATGGAACTTGGAGCATTGTGATGAAATGGTCATGGATCATTGTGATGAAAAATGCATGGAAACTTGTCATGACAGGGTTCAAGGAGCATACTGACGACAAGGGTCAGGGAGCATTGTGATGACAAGTGTATTGAGCATTGTGATGACAAAGATCATGGAGCATTGTGATGAGAAGACCATGGATAATTGTGACGATGAGCGTCATGGGGTGTTGTGATGATACGTGTTATGCAACATTGCGATCACAAGGGTTTGGAGCATTATGATGACAGAGGTCATGCAGAATATTGATTTCATTGTGATGACAATAGCCTGAAGCATTATGATGATGGGCATGGTGCATTGTGATGACAGGGTTCATGGAGCATTGAGATGAAAAGCGGCATGGAGAATTGTGATGACAAGGGTCTTGGAGCATTGTGATGACAAGGGCAAGGAGCATTGTGATGAGAAGGCCATGGAACATTCTGATGACGTGCGTCATGGAGCTTTGTGATGACCAGGGCAAGGAGCATTGTGATATCAGGGGTCTTGAGCATTGTGATGAGAATTATCATGGAACCTTTTGATGACTAGGCCGTGGATCATTGTGATGGCAGGTGTCATGGTGCATTGTTATGACAGGGGTAATGGAGCATTGTGATGAGAAGGGTATGGAACTTTGGTCTGAAATGTTTCATGGATTATTGTGATGAGAGTGGGCATGGAGCATTGTGATGACAAGGGCACAGAACACTGTGATACATGGGTCATGCAGGACTGTAATGACAAGGGCATGGAGCATTGTGATGAGAAGGGCATCGAGCATTGTGATGACAAGTGTCATGGAGCTTTGTGATTACAAGGGCATGGAGCAATGTGATGAGAGGGTTCATGGAGCATTGTGATGACAATGACATGGATCATTGTGATGCCAAGGGTCTTGGAGCTTTGTGATGACAAGTCATGGAGCATTTTGATGAGAAGGGCAGGGAGCATTTTGATGACGGGGTCATGCAGCAATTTGATAAAAAGTGTAATGGAATATTTTGATGGCAGGGGTTATAGAACATTGTGATGGCAGGGGTCTTAGAGCTTTGGGATGGAAAGGGTCATGGAGCATTTTGATGACAGGGCTTATGGAACATTGTGATGGCAGGGGTCATGGAACACTGTGATGATAAGGGGATGTAGCATTGTGATGACAGTGTCATGGAACATTGTGATTACAAGGATGAGGGTGTATTGTGATGACTAATGATGGAACATTGTGATATCTCTGGTGAGAGAGCATTTTGATGAGAAGGGCATGGACCATTGTGATTACAAGGTTTATGGAGCATTGCAATGACAAAGTTTGGAACGTTGTGATGAAATGCGCGTGGCACATTGTGATGACAATGTTCATGGAGCACTGTTCTGACAAAGACATGGAGCATTGTGATGACAAGTTTCTCAGAGAATTGTGATGAAAAGTTCATGGAGCATTGTGGTTACAAAGGTCACAGAGCCTTGTGATGACGCGGGCATGGACCATTGTGATGACAAACGTTATGAAGCATTGTGATGACTGGAGTCACGTAGCATTGTGATGACAGGGGTCATGGAGCATTGTGATGACAAGGGCATGGAGAATTGTGATGACAGTGGCATGGAGCATTGGTCTGACAAGTTTCATAGATTATTGTGATGAGAGTGGGCATGGTGCATTGTGATGACAAGGGCATGGAGCATTGTGATGATAAGGTCATGGAGTATTGTGAAGACAGGTTTCAGGGAGCATTGTGATGACATATGTCATGGTCCATGGCGATGACAATGGCATGGAGCTTTGTGATACCAAATGTAATGGAGGATTGTGATGAAAAATATAATGGATCATTGTGATGATTAGGGTTTGGAGCATTATGATTACAAAGGCCATTGAAAATTTTGATGACAAGGTCGTGAAGCATTGTGATGACAAGGTCCTGGAGCATTGTGATGACAAAACCATGGAGCCTTGTGATGACAAGTCTCATGGAGCATACTGATTAAAAGGGGAATGGAGCATTGTGATTACAGGGGTCTTGGAACATTGTGAAGATAAGGGCAGGGAGTATTGTGAAGAATAGACCAAGGAGCATTCTGATGGCATGCGTCATTGAGCTTTGTGATGACAATGGCATGGACCATTGTGATTACATGGGACTTGGAGCATTGTGATGAAAAGGGCATGGATCATTGTGATGAAAAAGGCATGGAGCCTTGTCATGACAGGGTTCAAGGAGCATACAGACAACAAGTGTCAGGGAGCATGTTGATGACAAATGTATTGAGCATTTTGATGACGAAGGTCATGGAGCATTGTGATGAGAAGACCATGGATAATTGTGATGACGAGCATCCTGGGACATTGTGATGACAAGTGTTATGGAATATTGTGATCACAAGGGTTTGGAATATTGTTATGACAGAGGTCATGGAACATTCTGATTTCGTTGTTATGACAATAGCATGAAGCATTATGATGATGGGCATAGTGCATTGTGATGACAGGGTTCATGGATCATTGAGATGAAAAGGGGCATAGAGCATTGTGATTACAGTGTTCTTGGAGCATTGTGATGAGAAGGGTCATGGAGCCTTGTGATGACAAGGCCATGGAACATCGTGATGGCAGGGGTCATGGAGCATTGTTATGACAGGGGTAATGGAGCATTGTGATGGCAAGGGCTTGGAGCATTGTGATGAGAAGGCCATGGAGCATTCTGATGACATGTGTCATGGAGCTATGTGAAGACAAGAGCATGGAGCAATGTGATGAGAGCGTTCATGGAGCACTGTGATGACAATGACATGGAGCATTGTGATGCCAAGGGTCATGGATCTTTGTGATGACAAAGGTCATGGAGCATTTTGATGGCAAGGGCGTTGTGCATTGTGATGACATGTGTCATGGAGCATTGTACTGCCAAGCGCATGGAGCATTGTGATGACAAGGGTCATGGAGCATTGTGCTGAGAAAGGCATAGAGCATTGTGATGACAAGGGTCAAAGAGCATTGTGATGAAAAGTTCATGGAGCATTGTGGTTAAAAAGGTCACAGAGACTGTTGATGACGAGGGCATGGACCATTGTGATGACAAAGGTCATGAAGCATTGTGATGACTGGAGTCACGGAGCATTGTGATGACAGGGTCATGGAACATTGTGATAACAATGGCATGGAGCATTGTGATGGCAAGGGCATGGAACATTGGTCTAATAACTTTCATGGAGTATTGGGATGAGAGTTGGAATGGCACACTGTGATGACAAGGGCATGGAGCATTGTGATGACCAGGTCATGCCGTATTGTGAAGACAGGTGTCAGGGAGCATTGTGATCACATATGTAATGGCCCATTGTGATGAGGATGGCATGGAGCATTGTGATGCCAAGTGTCAGGGAGGATTCTGATGACAAAGGTCATGGAGCATTGTGATGACAATGGCTTGGAGCATTGTGATGACAAGGGTCAGGGAGCATTGTGCTGACAAGTGCATGGAGAATTGTGATGACAAGGGTCATGGAGCATTCTGATGACAAGCTTGTGGAGTATTTTGATGACCATGGCATGGAGCATTGTGAAGAAAATGGCATGGGGCATTGTGATGAAAAAGGCATGGAGCCTTTTCGTGACAGTGTTCAAGGAGCATTCTGATGACAAGTGTCAGGGAGCATTGTGATGACAAGTGTATTGAGAATTGTGGTGACAAAGGTCATGGAGCATTGTGATGACAAGTGTATTGAGAATTGTGGTGACAAACGTCATGGAGCATTGTGATGAAAAGGGCATGGAGTATTGTGATGACAGGCATCATGGAGCGTTGTGATGACAAGTGTTATGGAACATTGTGATCACAAGGGTTTGGAGCATTGTGATGACAGAGGTCATGGATCATTTTGATTTCAAGGAGCATGGAGCATTGTGATGACAAGGGCATGAAGCAATGTGATCCCAAAGTTCATGGAGGATTGTGATGACAATGGAAATGGAGTATTGTGATGACAAGCGCATAGAGAATTATAATGACAAGGTCATGTAGCATTTTGCTGACAAAGGCATGGAGCATTGTGATGACAGGTGTCATGGAGCACTGTGATGACAAGCGTCAAGGAGCATTGTGAATACAGGGGTCATGGAGCATTGGGATGACAAGGGCATGGATCATTTTGATGACAAGGGTCATGGAGCACTGGGCTGAAAATGTTCATGGAGAGTTGTGATGACAGGTGTCATGTAGCATTGTGACGACAAGGGAATGGGGCATTGTGATGACAAGAGTCCTGGATCATTGTGTTGTCAGGTGTCATGGAGTGTTGTGATGACAGTGGTCATGGAGCATTGTGATGATATTGGCAATGGAGCATTGTGATGAGAAGGTCGTGGAGCATTGGGCTGAAAATGTTCATGGATTATTGTGATGACAGGGGTCATGGAGCATTGTGATGACAAGGGAATGGATCATTGTGATGTCAAGGTCCTGGATCATTGTGATGAGAAGACCATGGAGACTTGTGATGGCAAGTCTCATGGAGCATTCTGATGAAAAGGGGCATGGAGCATTGTGATTACAGGGGTCTTGGAGCATTGTTATGACTAGGGCATAGAGAATTGTGATGAGAAGGCCATGGAGCATTCTGATGACATGCGTCATGGAGTTTTGTGATGACAAGGGCATGGAGCATTGTGATTACAGGGAACTTGGAGCATTGTGATGAAATGGTCATGGATCATTGTGATGAAAAATGCATGGAAACTTGTCATGACAGGGTTCAAGGAGCATACTGACGACAAGGGTCAGGGAGCATTGTGATGACAAGTGTATTGAGCATTGTGATGACAAAGATCATGGAGCATTGTGATGAGAAGACCATGGATAATTGTGATGATGAGCGTCATGGGGTGTTGTGATGATACGTGTTATGCAACATTGCGATCACAAGGGTTTGGAGCATTATGATGACAGAGGTCATGCAGAATATTGATTTCATTGTGATGACAATAGCCTGAAGCATTATGATGATGGGCATGGTGCATTGTGATGACAGGGTTCATGGAGCATTGAGATGAAAAGCGGCATGGAGCATTGTGATGACAAGGGTCTTGGAGCATTGTGATGACAAGGGCAAGGAGCATTGTGATGAGAAGGCCATGGAACATTCTGATGACGTGCGTCATGGAGCTTTGTGATGACCAGGGCAAGGAGCATTGTGATATCAGGGGTCTTGAGCATTGTGATGAGAATTATCATGGAACCTTTTGATGACTAGGCCGTGGATCATTGTGATGGCAGGTGTCATGGTGCATTGTTATGACAGGGGTAATGGAGCATTGTGATGAGAAGGGTATGGAACTTTGGTCTGAAATGTTTCATGGATTATTGTGATGAGAGTGGGCATGGAGCATTGTGATGACAAGGGCACAGAACACTGTGATACATGGGTCATGCAGGACTGTAATGACAAGGGCATGGAGCATTGTGATGAGAAGGGCATCGAGCATTGTGATGACAAGTGTCATGGAGCTTTGTGATTACAAGGGCATGGAGCAATGTGATGAGAGGGTTCATGGAGCATTGTGATGACAATGACATGGAGCATTGTGATGCCAAGGGTCTTGGAGCTTTGTGATGACAAGTCATGGAGCAATGTGATGAGAGGGTTCATGGAGCATTGTGATGACAATGACATGGAGCATTGTGATGCCAAGGGTCTTGGAGCTTTGTGATGACAAGTCAAGGAGCATTTTGATGAGAAGGGCAGGGAGCATTTTGATGACCGGGTCATGCAGCAATTTGATAAAAAGTGTAATGGAACATTTTGATGGCAGGGGTTATAGAACATTGTGATGGCAGGGGTCTTGGAGCTTTGGGATGGAAAGGGTCATGGAGCATTTTGATGACAGGGCTTATGGAACATTGTGATGGCAGGGGTCATGGAACACTGTGATGATAAGGGGATGTAGCATTGTGATAACAGTGTCATGGAACATTGTGATTACAAGGATGAGGGTGTATTGTGATGACTAATGATGGAACATTGTGATATCTCTGGTGAGAGAGCATTTTGATGAGAAGGGCATGGACCATTGTGATTACAAGGTTTATGGAGCATTGCAATGACAAAGTTTGGAACGTTGTGATGAAATGCGCGTGGCACATTGTGATGACAATGTTCATGGAGCACTGTTCTGACAAAGACATGGAGCATTGTGATGACAAGTTTCTCAGAGAATTGTGATGAAAAGTTCATGGAGCATTGTGGTTACAAAGGTCACAGAGCCTTGTGATGACGCGGGCATGGACCATTGTGATGACAAACGTTATGAAGCATTGTGATGACTGGAGTCACGGAGCATTGTGATGACAGGGGTCATGGAGCATTGTGATGACAAGGGCATGGAGAATTGTGATGACAGTGGCATGGAGCATTGGTCTGACAAGTTTCATAGATTATTGTGATGAGAGTGGGCATGGTGCATTGTGATGACAAGGGCATGGAGCATTGTGATGATAAGGTCATGGAGTATTGTGAAGACAGGTTTCAGGGAGCATTGTGATGACATATGTCATGGTCCATGGCGATGACAATGGCATGGAGCTTTGTGATACCAAATGTAATGGAGGATTGTGATGAAAAATATAATGGATCATTGTGATGATTAGGGTTTGGAGCATTATGATTACAAAGGCCATTGAAAATTTTGATGACAAAGTCGTGAAGCATTGTGATGACAAGGTCCTGGAGCATTGTGATGACAAAACCATGGAGCCTTGTGATGACAAGTCTCATGGAGCATACTGATTAAAAGGGGAATGGAGCATTGTGATTACAGGGGTCTTGGAACATTGTGAAGATAAGGGCAGGGAGCATTGTGAAGAATAGACCAAGGAGCATTCTGATGGCATGCGTCATTGAGCTTTGTGATGACAATGGCATGGACCATTGTGATTACATGGGACTTGGAGCATTGTGATGAAAAGGGCATGGATCATTGTGATGAAAAAGGCATGGAGCCTTGTCATGACAGGGTTCAAGGAGCATACAGACAACAAGTGTCAGGGAGCATGTTGATGACAAATGTATTGAGCATTTTGATGACGAAGGTCATGGAGCATTGTGATGAGAAGACCATGGATAATTGTGATGACGAGCATCCTGGGGCATTGTGATGACAAGTGTTATGGAATATTGTGATCACAAGGGTTTGGAACATTGTTATGACAGAGGTCATGGAACATTCTGATTTCGTTGTTATGACAATAGCATGAAGCATTATGATGATGGGCATAGTGCATTGTGATGACAGGGTTCATGGATCATTGAGATGAAAAGGGGCATAGAGCATTGTGATTACAGTGTTCTTGGAGCATTGTGATGAGAAGGGTCATGGAGCCTTGTGATGACAAGGCCATGGAACATCGTGATGGCAGGGGTCATGGAGCATTGTTATGACAGGGGTAATGGAGCATTGTGATGGCAAGGGCTTGGAGCATTGTGATGAGAAGGCCATGGAGCATTCTGATGACATGTGTCATGGAGCTATGTGAAGACAAGAGCATGGAGCAATGTGATGAGAGCGTTCATGGAGCACTGTGATGACAATGACATGGAGCATTGTGATGCCAAGGGTCATGGATCTTTGTGATGACAAAGGTCATGGAGCATTTTGATGGCAAGGGCGTTGTGCATTGTGATGACATGTGTCATGGAGCATTGTACTGCCAAGCGCATGGAGCATTGTGATGACAAGGGTCATGGAGCATTGTGCTGAGAAAGGCATAGAGCATTGTGATGACAAGGGTCAAAGAGCATTGTGATGAAAAGTTCATGGAGCATTGTGGTTAAAAAGGTCACAGAGACTGTTGATGACGAGGGCATGGACCATTGTGATGACAAAGGTCATGAAGCATTGTGATGACTGGAGTCACGGAGCATTGTGATGACAGGGTCATGGAACATTGTGATAACAATGGCATGGAGCATTGTGATGGCAAGGGCATGGAACATTGGTCTAATAACTTTCATGGAGTATTGGGATGAGAGTTGGAATGGCACACTGTGATGACAAGGGCATGGAGCATTGTGATGACCAGGTCATGCCGTATTGTGAAGACAGGTGTCAGGGAGCATTGTGATCACATATGTAATGGCCCATTGTGATGAGGATGGCATGGAGCATTGTGATGCCAAGTGTCAGGGAGGATTCTGATGACAAAGGTCATGGAGCATTGTGATGACAATGGCTTGGAGCATTGTGATGACAAGGGTCAGGGAGCATTGTGCTGACAAGTGCATGGAGAATTGTGATGACAAGGGTCATGGAGCATTCTGATGACAAGCTTGTGGAGTATTTTGATGACCATGGCATGGAGCATTGTGAAGAAAATGGCATGGGGCATTGTGATGAAAAAGGCATGGAGCCTTTTCGTGACAGTGTTCAAGGAGCATTCTGATGACAAGTGTCAGGGAGCATTGTGATGACAAGTGTATTGAGAATTGTGGTGACAAAGGTCATGGAGCATTGTGATGACAAGTGTATTGAGAATTGTGGTGACAAACGTCATGGAGCATTGTGATGAAAAGGGCATGGAGTATTGTGATGACAGGCATCATGGAGCGTTGTGATGACAAGTGTTATGGAACATTGTGATCACAAGGGTTTGGAGCATTGTGATGACAGAGGTCATGGATCATTTTGATTTCAAGGAGCATGGAGCATTGTGATGACAAGGGCATGAAGCAATGTGATCCCAAAGTTCATGGAGGATTGTGATGACAATGGAAATGGAGTATTGTGATGACAAGCGCATAGAGAATTATAATGACAAGGTCATGTAGCATTTTGCTGACAAAGGCATGGAGCATTGTGATGACAGGTGTCATGGAGCACTGTGATGACAAGCGTCAAGGAGCATTGTGAATACAGGGGTCATGGAGCATTGGGATGACAAGGGCATGGATCATTTTGATGACAAGGGTCATGGAGCACTGGGCTGAAAATGTTCATGGAGAGTTGTGATGACAGGTGTCATGTAGCATTGTGACGACAAGGGAATGGGGCATTGTGATGACAAGAGTCCTGGATCATTGTGTTGTCAGGTGTCATGGAGTGTTGTGATGACAGTGGTCATGGAGCATTGTGATGATATTGGCAATGGAGCATTGTGATGAGAAGGTCGTGGAGCATTGGGCTGAAAATGTTCATGGATTATTGTGATGACAGGGGTCATGGAGCATTGTGATGACAAGGGAATGGATCATTGTGATGTCAAGGTCCTGGATCATTGTGATGAGAAGACCATGGAGACTTGTGATGGCAAGTCTCATGGAGCATTCTGATGAAAAGGGGCATGGAGCATTGTGATTACAGGGGTCTTGGAGCATTGTTATGACTAGGGCATAGAGAATTGTGATGAGAAGGCCATGGAGCATTCTGATGACATGCGTCATGGAGTTTTGTGATGACAAGGGCATGGAGCATTGTGATTACAGGGAACTTGGAGCATTGTGATGAAATGGTCATGGATCATTGTGATGAAAAATGCATGGAAACTTGTCATGACAGGGTTCAAGGAGCATACTGACGACAAGGGTCAGGGAGCATTGTGATGACAAGTGTATTGAGCATTGTGATGACAAAGATCATGGAGCATTGTGATGAGAAGACCATGGATAATTGTGATGATGAGCGTCATGGGGTGTTGTGATGATACGTGTTATGCAACATTGCGATCACAAGGGTTTGGAGCATTATGATGACAGAGGTCATGCAGAATATTGATTTCATTGTGATGACAATAGCCTGAAGCATTATGATGATGGGCATGGTGCATTGTGATGACAGGGTTCATGGAGCATTGAGATGAAAAGCGGCATGGAGCATTGTGATGACAAGGGTCTTGGAGCATTGTGATGACAAGGGCAAGGAGCATTGTGATGAGAAGGCCATGGAACATTCTGATGACGTGCGTCATGGAGCTTTGTGATGACCAGGGCATGGAGCATTGTGATATCAGGGGTCTTGAGCATTGTGATGAGAATTATCATGGAACCTTTTGATGACTAGGCCGTGGATCATTGTGATGGCAGGTGTCATGGTGCATTGTTATGACAGGGGTAATGGAGCATTGTGATGAGAAGGGTATGGAACTTTGGTCTGAAATGTTTCATGGATTATTGTGATGAGAGTGGGCATGGAGCATTGTGATGACAAGGGCACAGAACACTGTGATACATGGGTCATGCAGGACTGTAATGACAAGGGCATGGAGCATTGTGATGAGAAGGGCATCGAGCATTGTGATGACAAGTGTCATGGAGCTTTGTGATGACAAGGGCATGGAGCAATGTGATGAGAGGGTTCATGGAGCATTGTGATGACAATGACATGGAGCATTGTGATGCCAAGGGTCTTGGAGCTTTGTGATGACAAGTCATGGAGCATTTTGATGAGAAGGGCAGGGAGCATTTTGATGACCGGGTCATGCAGCAATTTGATAAAAAGTGTAATGGAACATTTTGATGGCAGGGGTTATAGAACATTGTGATGGCAGGGGTCTTGGAGCTTTGGGATGGAAAGGGTCATGGAGCATTTTGATGACAGGGCTTATGGAACATTGTGATGGCAGGGGTCATGGAACACTGTGATGATAAGGGGATGTAGCATTGTGATGACAGTGTCATGGAACATTGTGATTACAAGGATGAGGGTGTATTGTGATGACTAATGATGGAACATTGTGATATCTCTGGTGAGAGAGCATTTTGATGAGAAGGGCATGGACCATTGTGATTACAAGGTTTATGGAGCATTGCAATGACAAAGTTTGGAACGTTGTGATGAAATGCGCGTGGCACATTGTGATGACAATGTTCATGGAGCACTGTTCTGACAAAGACATGGAGCATTGTGATGACAAGTTTCTCAGAGAATTGTGATGAAAAGTTCATGGAGCATTGTGGTTACAAAGGTCACAGAGCCTTGTGATGACGCGGGCATGGACCATTGTGATGACAAACGTTATGAAGCATTGTGATGACTGGAGTCACGGAGCATTGTGATGACAGGGGTCATGGAGCATTGTGATGACAAGGGCATGGAGAATTGTGATGACAGTGGCATGGAGCATTGGTCTGACAAGTTTCATAGATTATTGTGATGAGAGTGGGCATGGTGCATTGTGATGACAAGGGCATGGAGCATTGTGATGATAAGGTCATGGAGTATTGTGAAGACAGGTTTCAGGGAGCATTGTGATGACATATGTCATGGTCCATGGCAATGACAATGGCATGGAGCTTTGTGATACCAAATGTAATGGAGGATTGTGATGAAAAATATAATGGATCATTGTGATGATTAGGGTTTGGAGCATTATGATTACAAAGGCCATTGAAAATTTTGATGACAAGGTCGTGAAGCATTGTGATGACAAGGTCCTGGAGCATTGTGATGACAAAACCATGGAGCCTTGTGATGACAAGTCTCATGGAGCATACTGATTAAAAGGGGAATGGAGCATTGTGATTACAGGGGTCTTGGAACTTTGTGAAGATAAGGGCAGGGAGCATTGTGAAGAATAGACCAAGGAGCATTCTGATGGCATGCGTCATTGAGCTTTGTGATGACAATGGCATGGACCATTGTGATTACATGGGACTTGGAGCATTGTGATGAAAAGGGCATGGATCATTGTGATGAAAAAGGCATGGAGCCTTGTCATGACAGGGTTCAAGGAGCATACAGACAACAAGTGTCAGGGAGCATGTTGATGACAAATGTATTGAGCATTTTGATGACGAAGGTCATGGAGCATTGTGATGAGAAGACCATGGATAATTGTGATGACGAGCATCCTGGGGCATTGTGATGACAAGTGTTATGGAATATTGTGATCACAAGGGTTTGGAACATTGTTATGACAGAGGTCATGGAACATTCTGATTTCGTTGTTATGACAATAGCATGAAGCATTATGATGATGGGCATAGTGCATTGTGATGACAGGGTTCATGGATCATTGAGATGAAAAGGGGCATAGAGCATTGTGATTACAGTGTTCTTGGAGCATTGTGATGAGAAGGGTCATGGAGCCTTGTGATGATAAGGCCATGGAACATCGTGATGGCAGGGGTCATGGAGCATTGTTATGACAGGGGTAATGGAGCATTGTGATGGCAAGGGCTTGGAGCATTGTGATGAGAAGGCCATGGAGCATTCTGATGACATGTGTCATGGAGCTATGTGAAGACAAGAGCATGGAGCAATGTGATGAGAGCGTTCATGGAGCACTGTGATGACAATGACATGGAGCATTGTGATGCCAAGGGTCATGGATCTTTGTGATGACAAAGGTCATGGAGCATTTTGATGGCAAGGGCGTTGTGCATTGTGATGACATGTGTCATGGAGCATTGTACTGCCAAGCGCATGGAGCATTGTGATGACAAGGGTCATGGAGCATTGTGCTGAGAAAGGCATAGAGCATTGTGATGACAAGGGTCAAAGAGCATTGTGATGAAAAGTTCATGGAGCATTGTGGTTAAAAAGGTCACAGAGACTGTTGATGACGAGGGCATGGACCATTGTGATGACAAAGGTCATGAAGCATTGTGATGACTGGAGTCACGGAGCATTGTGATGACAGGGTCATGGAACATTGTGATAACAATGGCATGGAGCATTGTGATGGCAAGGGCATGGAACATTGGTCTAATAACTTTCATGGAGTATTGGGATGAGAGTTGGAATGGCACACTGTGATGACAAGGGCATGGAGCATTGTGATGACCAGGTCATGCCGTATTGTGAAGACAGGTGTCAGGGAGCATTGTGATCACATATGTAATGGCCCATTGTGATGAGGATGGCATGGAGCATTGTGATGCCAAGTGTCAGGGAGGATTCTGATGACAAAGGTCATGGAGCATTGTGATGACAATGGCTTGGAGCATTGTGATGACAAGGGTCAGGGAGCATTGTGCTGACAAGTGCATGGAGAATTGTGATGACAAGGGTCATGGAGCATTCTGATGACAAGCTTGTGGAGTATTTTGATGACCATGGCATGGAGCATTGTGAAGAAAATGGCATGGGGCATTGTGATGAAAAAGGCATGGAGCCTTTTCGTGACAGTGTTCAAGGAGCATTCTGATGACAAGTGTCAGGGAGCATTGTGATGACAAGTGTATTGAGAATTGTGGTGACAAAGGTCATGGAGCATTGTGATGACAAGTGTATTGAGAATTGTGGTGACAAACGTCATGGAGCATTGTGATGAAAAGGGCATGGAGTATTGTGATGACAGGCATCATGGAGCGTTGTGATGACAAGTGTTATGGAACATTGTGATCACAAGGGTTTGGAGCATTGTGATGACAGAGGTCATGGATCATTTTGATTTCAAGGAGCATGGAGCATTGTGATGACAAGGGCATGAAGCAATGTGATCCCAAAGTTCATGGAGGATTGTGATGACAATGGAAATGGAGTATTGTGATGACAAGCGCATAGAGAATTATAATGACAAGGTCATGTAGCATTTTGCTGACAAAGGCATGGAGCATTGTGATGACAGGTGTCATGGAGCACTGTGATGACAAGCGTCAAGGAGCATTGTGAATACAGGGGTCATGGAGCATTGGGATGACAAGGGCATGGATCATTTTGATGACAAGGGTCATGGAGCACTGGGCTGAAAATGTTCATGGAGAGTTGTGATGACAGGTGTCATGTAGCATTGTGACGACAAGGGAATGGGGCATTGTGATGACAAGAGTCCTGGATCATTGTGTTGTCAGGTGTCATGGAGTGTTGTGATGACAGTGGTCATGGAGCATTGTGATGATATTGGCAATGGAGCATTGTGATGAGAAGGTCGTGGAGCATTGGGCTGAAAATGTTCATGGATTATTGTGATGACAGGGGTCATGGAGCATTGTGATGACAAGGGAATGGATCACTGTGATGTCAAGGTCCTGGATCATTGTGATGAGAAGACCATGGAGACTTGTGATGGCAAGTCTCATGGAGCATTCTGATGAAAAGGGGCATGGAGCATTGTGATTACAGGGGTCTTGGAGCATTGTTATGACTAGGGCATAGAGAATTGTGATGAGAAGGCCATGGAGCATTCTGATGACATGCGTCATGGAGTTTTGTGATGACAAGGGCATGGAGCATTGTGATTACAGGGAACTTGGAGCATTGTGATGAAATGGTCATGGATCATTGTGATGAAAAATGCATGGAAACTTGTCATGACAGGGTTCAAGGAGCATACTGACGACAAGGGTCAGGGAGCATTGTGATGACAAGTGTATTGAGCATTGTGATGACAAAGATCATGGAGCATTGTGATGAGAAGACCATGGATAATTGTGATGATGAGCGTCATGGGGTGTTGTGATGATACGTGTTATGCAACATTGTGATCACAAGGGTTTGGAGCATTATGATGACAGAGGTCATGCAGAATATTGATTTCATTGTGATGACAATAGCCTGAAGCATTATGATGATGGGCATGGTGCATTGTGATGACAGGGTTCATGGAGCATTGAGATGAAAAGCGGCATGGAGCATTGTGATGACAAGGGTCTTGGAGCATTGTGATGACAAGGGCAAGGAGCATTGTGATGAGAAGGCCATGGAACATTCTGATGACGTGCGTCATGGAGCTTTGTGATGACCAGGGCAAGGAGCATTGTGATATCAGGGGTCTTGAGCATTGTGATGAGAATTATCATGGAACCTTTTGATGACTAGGCCGTGGATCATTGTGATGGCAGGTGTCATGGTGCATTGTTATGACAGGGGTAATGGAGCATTGTGATGAGAAGGGTATGGAACTTTGGTCTGAAATGTTTCATGGATTATTGTGATGAGAGTGGGCATGGAGCATTGTGATGACAAGGGCACAGAACACTGTGATACATGGGTCATGCAGGACTGTAATGACAAGGGCATGGAGCATTGTGATGAGAAGGGCATCGAGCATTGTGATGACAAGTGTCATGGAGCTTTGTGATGACAAGGGCATGGAGCAATGTGATGAGAGGGTTCATGGAGCATTGTGATGACAATGACATGGAGCATTGTGATGCCAAGGGTCTTGGAGCTTTGTGATGACAAGTCATGGAGCATTTTGATGAGAAGGGCAGGGAGCATTTTGATGACCGGGTCATGCAGCAATTTGATAAAAAGTGTAATGGAATATTTTGATGGCAGGGGTTATAGAACATTGTGATGGCAGGGGTCTTAGAGCTTTGGGATGGAAAGGTTCATGGAGCATTTTGATGACAGGGCTTATGGAACATTGTGATGGCAGGGGTCATGGAACACTGTGATGATAAGGGGATGTAGCATTGTGATGACAGTGTCATGGAACATTGTGATTACAAGGATGAGGGTGTATTGTGATGACTAATGATGGAACATTGTGATATATCTGGTGAGAGAGCATTTTGATGAGAAGGGCATGGACCATTGTGATTACAAGGTTTATGGAGCATTGCAATGACAAAGTTTGGAACGTTGTGATGAAATGCGCGTGGCACATTGTGATGACAATGTTCATGGAGCACTGTTCTGACAAAGACATGGAGCATTGTGATGACAAGTTTCTCAGAGAATTGTGATGAAAAGTTCATGGAGCATTGTGGTTACAAAGGTCACAGAGCCTTGTGATGACGCGGGCATGGACCATTGTGATGACAAACGTTATGAAGCATTGTGATGACTGGAGTCACGGAGCATTGTGATGACAGGGGTCATGGAGCATTGTGATGACAAGGGCATGGAGAATTGTGATGACAGTGGCATGGAGCATTGGTCTGACAAGTTTCATAGATTATTGTGATGAGAGTGGGCATGGTGCATTGTGATGACAAGGGCATGGAGCATTGTGATGATAAGGTCATGGAGTATTGTGAAGACAGGTTTCAGGGAGCATTGTGATGACATATGTCATGGTCCATGGCGATGACAATGGCATGGAGCTTTGTGATACCAAATGTAATGGAGGATTGTGATGAAAAATATAATGGATCATTGTGATGATTAGGGTTTGGAGCATTATGATTACAAAGGCCATTGAAAATTTTGATGACAAGGTCGTGAAGCATTGTGATGACAAGGTCCTGGAGCATTGTGATGACAAAACCATGGAGCCTTGTGATGACAAGTCTCATGGAGCATACTGATTAAAAGGGGAATGGAGCATTGTGATTACAGGGGTCTTGGAACATTGTGAAGATAAGGGCAGGGAGTATTGTGAAGAATAGACCAAGGAGCATTCTGATGGCATGCGTCATTGAGCTTTGTGATGACAATGGCATGGACCATTGTGATTACATGGGACTTGGAGCATTGTGATGAAAAGGGCATGGATCATTGTGATGAAAAAGGCATGGAGCCTTGTCATGACAGGGTTCAAGGAGCATACAGACAACAAGTGTCAGGGAGCATGTTGATGACAAATGTATTGAGCATTTTGATGACGAAGGTCATGGAGCATTGTGATGAGAAGACCATGGATAATTGTGATGACGAGCATCCTGGGACATTGTGATGACAAGTGTTATGGAATATTGTGATCACAAGGGTTTGGAATATTGTTATGACAGAGGTCATGGAACATTCTGATTTCGTTGTTATGACAATAGCATGAAGCATTATGATGATGGGCATAGTGCATTGTGATGACAGGGTTCATGGATCATTGAGATGAAAAGGGGCATAGAGCATTGTGATTACAGTGTTCTTGGAGCATTGTGATGAGAAGGGTCATGGAGCCTTGTGATGACAAGGCCATGGAACATCGTGATGGCAGGGGTCATGGAGCATTGTTATGACAGGGGTAATGGAGCATTGTGATGGCAAGGGCTTGGAGCATTGTGATGAGAAGGCCATGGAGCATTCTGATGACATGTGTCATGGAGCTATGTGAAGACAAGAGCATGGAGCAATGTGATGAGAGCGTTCATGGAGCACTGTGATGACAATGACATGGAGCATTGTGATGCCAAGGGTCATGGATCTTTGTGATGACAAAGGTCATGGAGCATTTTGATGGCAAGGGCGTTGTGCATTGTGATGACATGTGTCATGGAGCATTGTACTGCCAAGCGCATGGAGCATTGTGATGACAAGGGTCATGGAGCATTGTGCTGAGAAAGGCATAGAGCATTGTGATGACAAGGGTCAAAGAGCATTGTGATGAAAAGTTCATGGAGCATTGTGGTTAAAAAGGTCACAGAGACTGTTGATGACGAGGGCATGGACCATTGTGATGACAAAGGTCATGAAGCATTGTGATGACTGGAGTCACGGAGCATTGTGATGACAGGGTCATGGAACATTGTGATAACAATGGCATGGAGCATTGTGATGGCAAGGGCATGGAACATTGGTCTAATAACTTTCATGGAGTATTGGGATGAGAGTTGGAATGGCACACTGTGATGACAAGGGCATGGAGCATTGTGATGACCAGGTCATGCCGTATTGTGAAGACAGGTGTCAGGGAGCATTGTGATCACATATGTAATGGCCCATTGTGATGAGGATGGCATGGAGCATTGTGATGCCAAGTGTCAGGGAGGATTCTGATGACAAAGGTCATGGAGCATTGTGATGACAATGGCTTGGAGCATTGTGCTGACAAGTGCATGGAGAATTGTGATGACAAGGGTCATGGAGCATTCTGATGACAAGCTTGTGGAGTATTTTGATGACAATGGCATGGAGCATTGTGAAGAAAATGGCATGGGGCATTGTGATGAAAAAGGCATGGAGCCTTTTCGTGACAGTGTTCAAGGAGCATTCTGATGACAAGTGTCAGGGAGCATTGTGATGACAAGTGTATTGAGAATTGTGGTGACAAAGGTCATGGAGCATTGTGATGACAAGTGTATTGAGAATTGTGGTGACAAACGTCATGGAGCATTGTGATGAAAAGGGCATGGAGTATTGTGATGACAGGCATCATGGAGCGTTGTGATGACAAGTGTTATGGAACATTGTGATCACAAGGGTTTGGAGCATTGTGATGACAGAGGTCATGGATCATTTTGATTTCAAGGAGCATGGAGCATTGTGATGACAAGGGCATGAAGCAATGTGATCCCAAAGTTCATGGAGGATTGTGATGACAATGGAAATGGAGTATTGTGATGACAAGCGCATAGAGAATTATAATGACAAGGTCATGTAGCATTTTGCTGACAAAGGCATGGAGCATTGTGATGACAGGTGTCATGGAGCACTGTGATGACAAGCGTCAAGGAGCATTGTGAATACAGGGGTCATGGAGCATTGGGATGACAAGGGCATGGATCATTTTGATGACAAGGGTCATGGAGCACTGGGCTGAAAATGTTCATGGAGAGTTGTGATGACAGGTGTCATGTAGCATTGTGACGACAAGGGAATGGGGCATTGTGATGACAAGAGTCCTGGATCATTGTGTTGTCAGGTGTCATGGAGTGTTGTGATGACAGTGGTCATGGAGCATTGTGATGATATTGGCAATGGAGCATTGTGATGAGAAGGTCGTGGAGCATTGGGCTGAAAATGTTCATGGATTATTGTGATGACAGGGGTCATGGAGCATTGTGATGACAAGGGAATGGATCATTGTGATGTCAAGGTCCTGGATCATTGTGATGAGAAGACCATGGAGACTTGTGATGGCAAGTCTCATGGAGCATTCTGATGAAAAGGGGCATGGAGCATTGTGATTACAGGGGTCTTGGAGCATTGTTATGACTAGGGCATAGAGAATTGTGATGAGAAGGCCATGGAGCATTCTGATGACATGCGTCATGGAGGTTTGTGATGACAAGGACATGGAGCATTGTGATTACAGGGAACTTGGAGCATTGTGATGAAATGGTCATGGATCATTGTGATGAAAAATGCATGGAAACTTGTCATGACAGGGTTCAAGGAGCATACTGACGACAAGGGTCAGGGAGCATTGTGATGACAAGTGTATTGAGCATTGTGATGACAAAGATCATGGAGCATTGTGATGAGAAGACCATGGATAATTGTGATGATGAGCGTCATGGGGTGTTGTGATGATACGTGTTATGCAACATTGCGATCACAAGGGTTTGGAGCATTATGATGACAGAGGTCATGCAGAATATTGATTTCATTGTGATGACAATAGCCTGAAGCATTATGATGATGGGCATGGTGCATTGTGATGACAGGGTTCATGGAGCATTGAGATGAAAAGCGGCATGGAGCATTGTGATGACAAGGGTCTTGGAGCATTGTGATGACAAGGGCAAGGAGCATTGTGATGAGAAGGCCATGGAACATTCTGATGACGTGCGTCATGGAGCTTTGTGATGACCAGGGCATGGAGCATTGTGATATCAGGGGTCTTGAGCATTGTGATGAGAATTATCATGGAACCTTTTGATGACTAGGCCGTGGATCATTGTGATGGCAGGTGTCATGGTGCATTGTTATGACAGGGGTAATGGAGCATTGTGATGAGAAGGGTATGGAACTTTGGTCTGAAATGTTTCATGGATTATTGTGATGAGAGTGGGCATGGAGCATTGTGATGACAAGGGCACAGAACACTGTGATACATGGGTCATGCAGGACTGTAATGACAAGGGCATGGAGCATTGTGATGAGAAGGGCATCGAGCATTGTGATGACAAGTGTCATGGAGCTTTGTGATGACAAGGGCATGGAGCAATGTGATGAGAGGGTTCATGGAGCATTGTGATGACAATGACATGGAGCATTGTGATGCCAAGGGTCTTGGAGCTTTGTGATGACAAGTCATGGAGCATTTTGATGAGAAGGGCAGGGAGCATTTTGATGACCGGGTCATGCAGCAATTTGATAAAAAGTGTAATGGAACATTTTGATGGCAGGGGTTATAGAACATTGTGATGGCAGGGGTCTTGGAGCTTTGGGATGGAAAGGGTCATGGAGCATTTTGATGACAGGGCTTATGGAACATTGTGATGGCAGGGGTCATGGAACACTGTGATGATAAGGGGATGTAGCATTGTGATGACAGTGTCATGGAACATTGTGATTACAAGGATGAGGGTGTATTGTGATGACTAATGATGGAACATTGTGATATCTCTGGTGAGAGAGCATTTTGATGAGAAGGGCATGGACCATTGTGATTACAAGGTTTATGGAGCATTGCAATGACAAAGTTTGGAACGTTGTGATGAAATGCGCGTGGCACATTGTGATGACAATGTTCATGGAGCACTGTTCTGACAAAGACATGGAGCATTGTGATGACAAGTTTCTCAGAGAATTGTGATGAAAAGTTCATGGAGCATTGTGGTTACAAAGGTCACAGAGCCTTGTGATGACGCGGGCATGGACCATTGTGATGACAAACGTTATGAAGCATTGTGATGACTGGAGTCACGGAGCATTGTGATGACAGGGGTCATGGAGCATTGTGATGACAAGGGCATGGAGAATTGTGATGACAGTGGCATGGAGCATTGGTCTGACAAGTTTCATAGATTATTGTGATGAGAGTGGGCATGGTGCATTGTGATGACAAGGGCATGGAGCATTGTGATGATAAGGTCATGGAGTATTGTGAAGACAGGTTTCAGGGAGCATTGTGATGACATATGTCATGGTCCATGGCGATGACAATGGCATGGAGCTTTGTGATACCAAATGTAATGGAGGATTGTGATGAAAAATATAATGGATCATTGTGATGATTAGGGTTTGGAGCATTATGATTACAAAGGCCATTGAAAATTTTGATGACAAGGTCGTGAAGCATTGTGATGACAAGGTCCTGGAGCATTGTGATGACAAAACCATGGAGCCTTGTGATGACAAGTCTCATGGAGCATACTGATTAAAAGGGGAATGGAGCATTGTGATTACAGGGGTCTTGGAACATTGTGAAGATAAGGGCAGGGAGCATTGTGAAGAATAGACCAAGGAGCATTCTGATGGCATGCGTCATTGAGCTTTGTGATGACAATGGCATGGACCATTGTGATTACATGGGACTTGGAGCATTGTGATGAAAAGGGCATGGATCATTGTGATGAAAAAGGCATGGAGCCTTGTCATGACAGGGTTCAAGGAGCATACAGACAACAAGTGTCAGGGAGCATGTTGATGACAAATGTATTGAGCATTTTGATGACGAAGGTCATGGAGCATTGTGATGAGAAGACCATGGATAATTGTGATGACGAGCATCCTGGGGCATTGTGATGACAAGTGTTATGGAATATTGTGATCACAAGGGTTTGGAACATTGTTATGACAGAGGTCATGGAACATTCTGATTTCGTTGTTATGACAATAGCATGAAGCATTATGATGATGGGCATAGTGCATTGTGATGACAGGGTTCATGGATCATTGAGATGAAAAGGGGCATAGAGCATTGTGATTACAGTGTTCTTGGAGCATTGTGATGAGAAGGGTCATGGAGCCTTGTGATGACAAGGCCATGGAACATCGTGATGGCAGGGGTCATGGAGCATTGTTATGACAGGGGTAATGGAGCATTGTGATGGCAAGGGCTTGGAGCATTGTGATGAGAAGGCCATGGAGCATTCTGATGACATGTGTCATGGAGCTATGTGAAGACAAGAGCATGGAGCAATGTGATGAGAGCGTTCATGGAGCACTGTGATGACAATGACATGGAGCATTGTGATGCCAAGGGTCATGGATCTTTGTGATGACAAAGGTCATGGAGCATTTTGATGGCAAGGGCGTTGTGCATTGTGATGACATGTGTCATGGAGCATTGTACTGCCAAGCGCATGGAGCATTGTGATGACAAGGGTCATGGAGCATTGTGCTGAGAAAGGCATAGAGCATTGTGATGACAAGGGTCAAAGAGCATTGTGATGAAAAGTTCATGGAGCATTGTGGTTAAAAAGGTCACAGAGACTGTTGATGACGAGGGCATGGACCATTGTGATGACAAAGGTCATGAAGCATTGTGATGACTGGAGTCACGGAGCATTGTGATGACAGGGTCATGGAACATTGTGATAACAATGGCATGGAGCATTGTGATGGCAAGGGCATGGAACATTGGTCTAATAACTTTCATGGAGTATTGGGATGAGAGTTGGAATGGCACACTGTGATGACAAGGGCATGGAGCATTGTGATGACCAGGTCATGCCGTATTGTGAAGACAGGTGTCAGGGAGCATTGTGATCACATATGTAATGGCCCATTGTGATGAGGATGGCATGGAGCATTGTGATGCCAAGTGTCAGGGAGCATTCTGATGACAAAGGTCATGGAGCATTGTGATGACAATGGCTTGGAGCATTGTGATGACAAGGGTCAGGGAGCATTGTGCTGACAAGTGCATGGAGAATTGTGATGACAAGGGTCATGGAGCATTCTGATGACAAGCTTGTGGAGTATTTTGATGACCATGGCATGGAGCATTGTGAAGAAAATGGCATGGGGCATTGTGATGAAAAAGGCATGGAGCCTTTTCGTGACAGTGTTCAAGGAGCATTCTGATGACAAGTGTCAGGGAGCATTGTGATGACAAGTGTATTGAGAATTGTGGTGACAAAGGTCATGGAGCATTGTGATGACAAGTGTATTGAGAATTGTGGTGACAAACGTCATGGAGCATTGTGATGAAAAGGGCATGGAGTATTGTGATGACAGGCATCATGGAGCGTTGTGATGACAAGTGTTATGGAACATTGTGATCACAAGGGTTTGGAGCATTGTGATGACAGAGGTCATGGATCATTTTGATTTCAAGGAGCATGGAGCATTGTGATGACAAGGGCATGAAGCAATGTGATCCCAAAGTTCATGGAGGATTGTGATGACAATGGAAATGGAGTATTGTGATGACAAGCGCATAGAGAATTATAATGACAAGGTCATGTAGCATTTTGCTGACAAAGGCATGGAGCATTGTGATGACAGGTGTCATGGAGCACTGTGATGACAAGCGTCAAGGAGCATTGTGAATACAGGGGTCATGGAGCATTGGGATGACAAGGGCATGGATCATTTTGATGACAAGGGTCATGGAGCACTGGGCTGAAAATGTTCATGGAGAGTTGTGATGACAGGTGTCATGTAGCATTGTGACGACAAGGGAATGGGGCATTGTGATGACAAGAGTCCTGGATCATTGTGTTGTCAGGTGTCATGGAGTGTTGTGATGACAGTGGTCATGGAGCATTGTGATGATATTGGCAATGGAGCATTGTGATGAGAAGGTCGTGGAGCATTGGGCTGAAAATGTTCATGGATTATTGTGATGACAGGGGTCATGGAGCATTGTGATGACAAGGGAATGGATCATTGTGATGTCAAGGTCCTGGATCATTGTGATGAGAAGACCATGGAGACTTGTGATGGCAAGTCTCATGGAGCATTCTGATGAAAAGGGGCATGGAGCATTGTGATTACAGGGGTCTTGGAGCATTGTTATGACTAGGGCATAGAGAATTGTCATGAGAAGGCCATGGAGCATTCTGATGACATGCGTCATGGAGTTTTGTGATGACAAGGGCATGGAGCATTGTGATTACAGGGAACTTGGAGCATTGTGATGAAATGGTCATGGATCATTGTGATGAAAAATGCATGGAAACTTGTCATGACAGGGTTCAAGGAGCATACTGACGACAAGGGTCAGGGAGCATTGTGATGACAAGTGTATTGAGCATTGTGATGACAAAGATCATGGAGCATTGTGATGAGAAGACCATGGATAATTGTGATGATGAGCGTCATGGGGTGTTGTGATGATACGTGTTATGCAACATTGCGATCACAAGGGTTTGGAGCATTATGATGACAGAGGTCATGCAGAATATTGATTTCATTGTGATGACAATAGCCTGAAGCATTATGATGATGGGCATGGTGCATTGTGATGACAGGGTTCATGGAGCATTGAGATGAAAAGCGGCATGGAGCATTGTGATGACAAGGGTCTTGGAGCATTGTGATGACAAGGGCAAGGAGCATTGTGATGAGAAGGCCATGGAACATTCTAATGACGTGCGTCATGGAGCTTTGTGATGACCAGGGCATGGAGCATTGTGATATCAGGGGTCTTGAGCATTGTGATGAGAATTATCATGGAACCTTTTGATGACTAGGCCGTGGATCATTGTGATGGCAGGTGTCATGGTGCATTGTTATGACAGGGGTAATGGAGCATTGTGATGAGAAGGGTATGGAACTTTGGTCTGAAATGTTTCATGGATTATTGTGATGAGAGTGGGCATGGAGCATTGTGATGACAAGGGCACAGAACACTGTGATACATGGGTCATGCAGGACTGTAATGACAAGGGCATGGAGCATTGTGATGAGAAGGGCATCGAGCATTGTGATGACAAGTGTCATGGAGCTTTGTGATGACAAGGGCATGGAGCAATGTGATGAGAGGGTTCATGGAGCATTGTGATGACAATGACATGGAGCATTGTGATGCCAAGGGTCTTGGAGCTTTGTGATGACAAGTCATGGAGCATTTTGATGAGAAGGGCAGGGAGCATTTTGATGACCGGGTCATGCAGCAATTTGATAAAAAGTGTAATGGAACATTTTGATGGCAGGGGTTATAGAACATTGTGATGGCAGGGGTCTTGGAGCTTTGGGATGGAAAGGGTCATGGAGCATTTTGATGACAGGGCTTATGGAACATTGTGATGGCAGGGGTCATGGAACACTGTGATGATAAGGGGATGTAGCATTGTGATGACAGTGTCATGGAACATTGTGATTACAAGGATGAGGGTGTATTGTGATGACTAATGATGGAACATTGTGATATCTCTGGTGAGAGAGCATTTTGATGAGAAGGGCATGGACCATTGTGATTACAAGGTTTATGGAGCATTGCAATGACAAAGTTTGGAACGTTGTGATGAAATGCGCGTGGCACATTGTGATGACAATGTTCATGGAGCACTGTTCTGACAAAGACATGGAGCATTGTGATGACAAGTTTCTCAGAGAATTGTGATGAAAAGTTCATGGAGCATTGTGGTTACAAAGGTCACAGAGCCTTGTGATGACGCGGGCATGGACCATTGTGATGACAAACGTTATGAAGCATTGTGATGACTGGAGTCACGGAGCATTGTGATGACAGGGGTCATGGAGCATTGTGATGACAAGGGCATGGAGAATTGTGATGACAGTGGCATGGAGCATTGGTCTGACAAGTTTCATAGATTATTGTGATGAGAGTGGGCATGGTGCATTGTGATGACAAGGGCATGGCGCATTGTGATGATAAGGTCATGGAGTATTGTGAAGACAGGTTTCAGGGAGCATTGTGATGACATATGTCATGGTCCATGGCGATGACAATGGCATGGAGCTTTGTGATACCAAATGTAATGGAGGATTGTGATGAAAAATATAATGGATCATTGTGATGATTAGGGTTTGGAGCATTATGATTACAAAGGCCATTGAAAATTTTGATGACAAGGTCGTGAAGCATTGTGATGACAAGGTCCTGGAGCATTGTGATGACAAAACCATGGAGCCTTGTGATGACAAGTCTCATGGAGCATACTGATTAAAAGGGGAATGGAGCATTGTGATTACAGGGGTCTTGGAACATTGTGAAGATAAGGGCAGGGAGCATTGTGAAGAATAGACCAAGGAGCATTCTGATGGCATGTGTCATTGAGCTTTGTGATGACAATGGCATGGACCATTGTGATTACATGGGACTTGGAGCATTGTGATGAAAAGGGCATGGATCATTGTGATGAAAAAGGCATGGAGCCTTGTCATGACAGGGTTCAAGGAGCATACAGACAACAAGTGTCAGGGAGCATGTTGATGACAAATGTATTGAGCATTTTGATGACGAAGGTCATGGAGCATTGTGATGAGAAGACCATGGATAATTGTGATGACGAGCATCCTGGGGCATTGTGATGACAAGTGTTATGGAATATTGTGATCACAAGGGTTTGGAACATTGTTATGACAGAGGTCATGGAACATTCTGATTTCGTTGTTATGACAATAGCATGAAGCATTATGATGATGGGCATAGTGCATTGTGATGACAGGGTTCATGGATCATTGAGATGAAAAGGGGCATAGAGCATTGTGATTACAGTGTTCTTGGAGCATTGTGATGAGAAGGGTCATGGAGCCTTGTGATGACAAGGCCATGGAACATCGTGATGGCAGGGGTCATGGAGCATTGTTATGACAGGGGTAATGGAGCATTTTGATGGCAAGGGCTTGGAGCATTGTGATGAGAAGGCCATGGAGCATTCTGATGACATGTGTCATGGAGCTATGTGAAGACAAGAGCATGGAGCAATGTGATGAGAGCGTTCATGGAGCACTGTGATGACAATGACATGGAGCATTGTGATGCCAAGGGTCATGGATCTTTGTGATGACAAAGGTCATGGAGCATTTTGATGGCAAGGGCGTTGTGCATTGTGATGACATGTGTCATGGAGCATTGTACTGCCAAGCGCATGGAGCATTGTGATGACAAGGGTCATGGAGCATTGTGCTGAGAAAGGCATAGAGCATTGTGATGACAAGGGTCAAAGAGCATTGTGATGAAAAGTTCATGGAGCATTGTGGTTAAAAAGGTCACAGAGACTGTTGATGACGAGGGCATGGACCATTGTGATGACAAAGGTCATGAAGCATTGTGATGACTGGAGTCACGGAGCATTGTGATGACAGGGTCATGGAACATTGTGATAACAATGGCATGGAGCATTGTGATGGCAAGGGCATGGAACATTGGTCTAATAACTTTCATGGAGTATTGGGATGAGAGTTGGAATGGCACACTGTGATGACAAGGGCATGGAGCATTGTGATGACCAGGTCATGCCGTATTGTGAAGACAGGTGTCAGGGAGCATTGTGATCACATATGTAATGGCCCATTGTGATGAGGATGGCATGGAGCATTGTGATGCCAAGTGTCAGGGAGGATTCTGATGACAAAGGTCATGGAGCATTGTGATGACAATGGCTTGGAGCATTGTGATGACAAGGGTCAGGGAGCATTGTGCTGACAAGTGCATGGAGAATTGTGATGACAAGGGTCATGGAGCATTCTGATGACAAGCTTGTGGAGTATTTTGATGACCATGGCATGGAGCATTGTGAAGAAAATGGCATGGGGCATTGTGATGAAAAAGGCATGGAGCCTTTTCGTGACAGTGTTCAAGGAGCATTCTGATGACAAGTGTCAGGGAGCATTGTGATGACAAGTGTATTGAGAATTGTGGTGACAAAGGTCATGGAGCATTGTGATGACAAGTGTATTGAGAATTGTGGTGACAAACGTCATGGAGCATTGTGATGAAAAGGGCATGGAGTATTGTGATGACAGGCATCATGGAGCGTTGTGATGACAAGTGTTATGGAACATTGTGATCACAAGGGTTTGGAGCATTGTGATGACAGAGGTCATGGATCATTTTGATTTCAAGGAGCATGGAGCATTGTGATGACAAGGGCATGAAGCAATGTGATCCCAAAGTTCATGGAGGATTGTGATGACAATGGAAATGGAGTATTGTGATGACAAGCGCATAGAGAATTATAATGACAAGGTCATGTAGCATTTTGCTGACAAAGGCATGGAGCATTGTGATGACAGGTGTCATGGAGCACTGTGATGACAAGCGTCAAGGAGCATTGTGAATACAGGGGTCATGGAGCATTGGGATGACAAGGGCATGGATCATTTTGATGACAAGGGTCATGGAGCACTGGGCTGAAAATGTTCATGGAGAGTTGTGATGACAGGTGTCATGTAGCATTGTGACGACAAGGGAATGGGGCATTGTGATGACAAGAGTCCTGGATCATTGTGTTGTCAGGTGTCATGGAGTGTTGTGATGACAGTGGTCATGGAGCATTGTGATGATATTGGCAATGGAGCATTGTGATGAGAAGGTCGTGGAGCATTGGGCTGAAAATGTTCATGGATTATTGTGATGACAGGGGTCATGGAGCATTGTGATGACAAGGGAATGGATCATTGTGATGTCAAGGTCCTGGATCATTGTGATGAGAAGACCATGGAGACTTGTGATGGCAAGTCTCATGGAGCATTCTGATGAAAAGGGGCATGGAGCATTGTGATTACAGGGGTCTTGGAGCATTGTTATGACTAGGGCATAGAGAATTGTGATGAGAAGGCCATGGAGCATTCTGATGACATGCGTCATGGAGTTTTGTGATGACAAGGGCATGGAGCATTGTGATTACAGGGAACTTGGAGCATTGTGATGAAATGGTCATGGATCATTGTGATGAAAAATGCATGGAAACTTGTCATGACAGGGTTCAAGGAGCATACTGACGACAAGGGTCAGGGAGCATTGTGATGACAAGTGTATTGAGCATTGTGATGACAAAGATCATGGAGCATTGTGATGAGAAGACCATGGATAATTGTGATGATGAGCGTCATGGGGTGTTGTGATGATACGTGTTATGCAACATTGCGATCACAAGGGTTTGGAGCATTATGATGACAGAGGTCATGCAGAATATTGATTTCATTGTGATGACAATAGCCTGAAGCATTATGATGATGGGCATGGTGCATTGTGATGACAGGGTTCATGGAGCATTGAGATGAAAAGCGGCATGGAGCATTGTGATGACAAGGGTCTTGGAGCATTGTGATGACAAGGGCAAGGAGCATTGTGATGAGAAGGCCATGGAACATTCTGATGACGTGCGTCATGGAGCTTTGTGATGACCAGGGCATGGAGCATTGTGATATCAGGGGTCTTGAGCATTGTGATGAGAATTATCATGGAACCTTTTGATGACTAGGCCGTGGATCATTGTGATGGCAGGTGTCATGGTGCATTGTTATGACAGGGGTAATGGAGCATTGTGATGAGAAGGGTATGGAACTTTGGTCTGAAATGTTTCATGGATTATTGTGATGAGAGTGGGCATGGAGCATTGTGATGACAAGGGCACAGAACACTGTGATACATGGGTCATGCAGGACTGTAATGACAAGGGCATGGAGCATTGTGATGAGAAGGGCATCGAGCATTGTGATGACAAGTGTCATGGAGCTTTGTGATGACAAGGGCATGGAGCAATGTGATGAGAGGGTTCATGGAGCATTGTGATGACAATGACATGGAGCATTGTGATGCCAAGGGTCTTGGAGCTTTGTGATGACAAGTCATGGAGCATTTTGATGAGAAGGGCAGGGAGCATTTTGATGACCGGGTCATGCAGCAATTTGATAAAAAGTGTAATGGAACATTTTGATGGCAGGGGTTATAGAACATTGTGATGGCAGGGGTCTTGGAGCTTTGGGATGGAAAGGGTCATGGAGCATTTTGATGACAGGGCTTATGGAACATTGTGATGGCAGGGGTCATGGAACACTGTGATGATAAGGGGATGTAGCATTGTGATGACAGTGTCATGGAACATTGTGATTACAAGGATGAGGGTGTATTGTGATGACTAATGATGGAACATTGTGATATCTCTGGTGAGAGAGCATTTTGATGAGAAGGGCATGGACCATTGTGATTACAAGGTTTATGGAGCATTGCAATGACAAAGTTTGGAACGTTGTGATGAAATGCGCGTGGCACATTGTGATGACAATGTTCATGGAGCACTGTTCTGACAAAGACATGGAGCATTGTGATGACAAGTTTCTCAGAGAATTGTGATGAAAAGTTCATGGAGCATTGTGGTTACAAAGGTCACAGAGCCTTGTGATGACGCGGGCATGGACCATTGTGATGACAAACGTTATGAAGCATTGTGATGACTGGAGTCACGGAGCATTGTGATGACAGGGGTCATGGAGCATTGTGATGACAAGGGCATGGAGAATTGTGATGACAGTGGCATGGAGCATTGGTCTGACAAGTTTCATAGATTATTGTGATGAGAGTGGGCATGGTGCATTGTGATGACAAGGGCATGGAGCATTGTGATGATAAGGTCATGGAGTATTGTGAAGACAGGTTTCAGGGAGCATTGTGATGACATATGTCATGGTCCATGGCGATGACAATGGCATGGAGCTTTGTGATACCAAATGTAATGGAGGATTGTGATGAAAAATATAATGGATCATTGTGATGATTAGGGTTTGGAGCATTATGATTACAAAGGCCATTGAAAATTTTGATGACAAGGTCGTGAAGCATTGTGATGACAAGGTCCTGGAGCATTGTGATGACAAAACCATGGAGCCTTGTGATGACAAGTCTCATGGAGCATACTGATTAAAAGGGGAATGGAGCATTGTGATTACAGGGGTCTTGGAACATTGTGAAGATAAGGGCAGGGAGCATTGTGAAGAATAGACCAAGGAGCATTCTGATGGCATGCGTCATTGAGCTTTGTGATGACAATGGCATGGACCATTGTGATTACATGGGACTTGGAGCATTGTGATGAAAAGGGCATGGATCATTGTGATGAAAAAGGCATGGAGCCTTGTCATGACAGGGTTCAAGGAGCATACAGACAACAAGTGTCAGGGAGCATGTTGATGACAAATGTATTGAGCATTTTGATGACGAAGGTCATGGAGCATTGTGATGAGAAGACCATGGATAATTGTGATGACGAGCATCCTGGGGCATTGTGATGACAAGTGTTATGGAATATTGTGATCACAAGGGTTTGGAACATTGTTATGACAGAGGTCATGGAACATTCTGATTTCGTTGTTATGACAATAGCATGAAGCATTATGATGATGGGCATAGTGCATTGTGATGACAGGGTTCATGGATCATTGAGATGAAAAGGGGCATAGAGCATTGTGATTACAGTGTTCTTGGAGCATTGTGATGAGAAGGGTCATGGAGCCTTGTGATGACAAGGCCATGGAACATCGTGATGGCAGGGGTCATGGAGCATTGTTATGACAGGGGTAATGGAGCATTGTGATGGCAAGGGCTTGGAGCATTGTGATGAGAAGGCCATGGAGCATTCTGATGACATGTGTCATGGAGCTATGTGAAGACAAGAGCATGGAGCAATGTGATGAGAGCGTTCATGGAGCACTGTGATGACAATGACATGGAGCATTGTGATGCCAAGGGTCATGGATCTTTGTGATGACAAAGGCCATGGAGCATTTTGATGGCAAGGGCGTTGTGCATTGTGATGACATGTGTCATGGAGCATTGTACTGCCAAGCGCATGGAGCATTGTGATGACAAGGGTCATGGAGCATTGTGCTGAGAAAGGCATAGAGCATTGTGATGACAAGGGTCAAAGAGCATTGTGATGAAAAGTTCATGGAGCATTGTGGTTAAAAAGGTCACAGAGACTGTTGATGACGAGGGCATGGACCATTGTGATGACAAAGGTCATGAAGCATTGTGATGACTGGAGTCACGGAGCATTGTGATGACAGGGTCATGGAACATTGTGATAACAATGGCATGGAGCATTGTGATGGCAAGGGCATGGAACATTGGTCTAATAACTTTCATGGAGTATTGGGATGAGAGTTGGAATGGCACACTGTGATGACAAGGGCATGGAGCATTGTGATGACCAGGTCATGCCGTATTGTGAAGACAGGTGTCAGGGAGCATTGTGATCACATATGTAATGGCCCATTGTGATGAGGATGGCATGGAGCATTGTGATGCCAAGTGTCAGGGAGGATTCTGATGACAAAGGTCATGGAGCATTGTGATGACAATGGCTTGGAGCATTGTGATGACAAGGGTCAGGGAGCATTGTGCTGACAAGTGCATGGAGAATTGTGATGACAAGGGTCATGGAGCATTCTGATGACAAGCTTGTGGAGTATTTTGATGACCATGGCATGGAGCATTGTGAAGAAAATGGCATGGGGCATTGTGATGAAAAAGGCATGGAGCCTTTTCGTGACAGTGTTCAAGGAGCATTCTGATGACAAGTGTCAGGGAGCATTGTGATGACAAGTGTATTGAGAATTGTGGTGACAAAGGTCATGGAGCATTGTGATGACAAGTGTATTGAGAATTGTGGTGACAAACGTCATGGAGCATTGTGATGAAAAGGGCATGGAGTATTGTGATGACAGGCATCATGGAGCGTTGTGATGACAAGTGTTATGGAACATTGTGATCACAAGGGTTTGGAGCATTGTGATGACAGAGGTCATGGATCATTTTGATTTCAAGGAGCATGGAGCATTGTGATGACAAGGGCATGAAGCAATGTGATCCCAAAGTTCATGGAGGATTGTGATGACAATGGAAATGGAGTATTGTGATGACAAGCGCATAGAGAATTATAATGACAAGGTCATGTAGCATTTTGCTGACAAAGGCATGGAGCATTGTGATGACAGGTGTCATGGAGCACTGTGATGACAAGCGTCAAGGAGCATTGTGAATACAGGGGTCATGGAGCATTGGGATGACAAGGGCATGGATCATTTTGATGACAAGGGTCATGGAGCACTGGGCTGAAAATGTTCATGGAGAGTTGTGATGACAGGTGTCATGTAGCATTGTGACGACAAGGGAATGGGGCATTGTGATGACAAGAGTCCTGGATCATTGTGTTGTCAGGTGTCATGGAGTGTTGTGATGACAGTGGTCATGGAGCATTGTGATGATATTGGCAATGGAGCATTGTGATGAGAAGGTCGTGGAGCATTGGGCTGAAAATGTTCATGGATTATTGTGATGACAGGGGTCATGGAGCATTGTGATGACAAGGGAATGGATCATTGTGATGTCAAGGTCCTGGATCATTGTGATGAGAAGACCATGGAGACTTGTGATGGCAAGTCTCATGGAGCATTCTGATGAAAAGGGGCATGGAGCATTGTGATTACAGGGGTCTTGGAGCATTGTTATGACTAGGGCATAGAGAATTGTGATGAGAAGGCCATGGAGCATTCTGATGACATGCGTCATGGAGTTTTGTGATGACAAGGGCATGGAGCATTGTGATTACAGGGAACTTGGAGCATTGTGATGAAATGGTCATGGATCATTGTGATGAAAAATGCATGGAAACTTGTCATGACAGGGTTCAAGGAGCATACTGACGACAAGGGTCAGGGAGCATTGTGATGACAAGTGTATTGAGCATTGTGATGACAAAGATCATGGAGCATTGTGATGAGAAGACCATGGATAATTGTGATGATGAGCGTCATGGGGTGTTGTGATGATACGTGTTATGCAACATTGCGATCACAAGGGTTTGGAGCATTATGATGACAGAGGTCATGCAGAATATTGATTTCATTGTGATGACAATAGCCTGAAGCATTATGATGATGGGCATGGTGCATTGTGATGACAGGGTTCATGGAGCATTGAGATGAAAAGCGGCATGGAGCATTGTGATGACAAGGGTCTTGGAGCATTGTGATGACAAGGGCAAGGAGCATTGTGATGAGAAGGCCATGGAACATTCTGATGACGTGCGTCATGGAGCTTTGTGATGACCAGGGCATGGAGCATTGTGATATCAGGGGTCTTGAGCATTGTGATGAGAATTATCATGGAACCTTTTGATGACTAGGCCGTGGATCATTGTGATGGCAGGTGTCATGGTGCATTGTTATGACAGGGGTAATGGAGCATTGTGATGAGAAGGGTATGGAACTTTGGTCTGAAATGTTTCATGGATTATTGTGATGAGAGTGGGCATGGAGCATTGTGATGACAAGGGCACAGAACACTGTGATACATGGGTCATGCAGGACTGTAATGACAAGGGCATGGAGCATTGTGATGAGAAGGGCATCGAGCATTGTGATGACAAGTGTCATGGAGCTTTGTGATGACAAGGGCATGGAGCAATGTGATGAGAGGGTTCATGGAGCATTGTGATGACAATGACATGGAGCATTGTGATGCCAAGGGTCTTGGAGCTTTGTGATGACAAGTCATGGAGCATTTTGATGAGAAGGGCAGGGAGCATTTTGATGACCGGGTCATGCAGCAATTTGATAAAAAGTGTAATGGAACATTTTGATGGCAGGGGTTATAGAACATTGTGATGGCAGGGGTCTTGGAGCTTTGGGATGGAAAGGGTCATGGAGCATTTTGATGACAGGGCTTATGGAACATTGTGATGGCAGGGGTCATGGAACACTGTGATGATAAGGGGATGTAGCATTGTGATGACAGTGTCATGGAACATTGTGATTACAAGGATGAGGGTGTATTGTGATGACTAATGATGGAACATTGTGATATCTCTGGTGAGAGAGCATTTTGATGAGAAGGGCATGGACCATTGTGATTACAAGGTTTATGGAGCATTGCAATGACAAAGTTTGGAACGTTGTGATGAAATGCGCGTGGCACATTGTGATGACAATGTTCATGGAGCACTGTTCTGACAAAGACATGGAGCATTGTGATGACAAGTTTCTCAGAGAATTGTGATGAAAAGTTCATGGAGCATTGTGGTTACAAAGGTCACAGAGCCTTGTGATGACGCGGGCATGGACCATTGTGATGACAAACGTTATGAAGCATTGTGATGACTGGAGTCACGGAGCATTGTGATGACAGGGGTCATGGAGCATTGTGATGACAAGGGCATGGAGAATTGTGATGACAGTGGCATGGAGCATTGGTCTGACAAGTTTCATAGATTATTGTGATGAGAGTGGGCATGGTGCATTGTGATGACAAGGGCATGGAGCATTGTGATGATAAGGTCATGGAGTATTGTGAAGACAGGTTTCAGGGAGCATTGTGATGACATATGTCATGGTCCATGGCGATGACAATGGCATGGAGCTTTGTGATACCAAATGTAATGGAGGATTGTGATGAAAAATATAATGGATCATTGTGATGATTAGGGTTTGGAGCATTATGATTACAAAGGCCATTGAAAATTTTGATGACAAGGTCGTGAAGCATTGTGATGACAAGGTCCTGGAGCATTGTGATGACAAAACCATGGAGCCTTGTGATGACAAGTCTCATGGAGCATACTGATTAAAAGGGGAATGGAGCATTGTGATTACAGGGGTCTTGGAACATTGTGAAGATAAGGGCAGGGAGCATTGTGAAGAATAGACCAAGGAGCATTCTGATGGCATGCGTCATTGAGCTTTGTGATGACAATGGCATGGACCATTGTGATTACATGGGACTTGGAGCATTGTGATGAAAAGGGCATGGATCATTGTGATGAAAAAGGCATGGAGCCTTGTCATGACAGGGTTCAAGGAGCATACAGACAACAAGTGTCAGGGAGCATGTTGATGACAAATGTATTGAGCATTTTGATGACGAAGGTCATGGAGCATTGTGATGAGAAGACCATGGATAATTGTGATGACGAGCATCCTGGGGCATTGTGATGACAAGTGTTATGGAATATTGTGATCACAAGGGTTTGGAACATTGTTATGACAGAGGTCATGGAACATTCTGATTTCGTTGTTATGACAATAGCATGAAGCATTATGATGATGGGCATAGTGCATTGTGATGACAGGGTTCATGGATCATTGAGATGAAAAGGGGCATAGAGCATTGTGATTACAGTGTTCTTGGAGCATTGTGATGAGAAGGGTCATGGAGCCTTGTGATGACAAGGCCATGGAACATCGTGATGGCAGGGGTCATGGAGCATTGTTATGACAGGGGTAATGGAGCATTGTGATGGCAAGGGCTTGGAGCATTGTGATGAGAAGGCCATGGAGCATTCTGATGACATGTGTCATGGAGCTATGTGAAGACAAGAGCATGGAGCAATGTGATGAGAGCGTTCATGGAGCACTGTGATGACAATGACATGGAGCATTGTGATGCCAAGGGTCATGGATCTTTGTGATGACAAAGGTCATGGAGCATTTTGATGGCAAGGGCGTTGTGCATTGTGATGACATGTGTCATGGAGCATTGTACTGCCAAGCGCATGGAGCATTGTGATGACAAGGGTCATGGAGCATTGTGCTGAGAAAGGCATAGAGCATTGTGATGACAAGGGTCAAAGAGCATTGTGATGAAAAGTTCATGGAGCATTGTGGTTAAAAAGGTCACAGAGACTGTTGATGACGAGGGCATGGACCATTGTGATGACAAAGGTCATGAAGCATTGTGATGACTGGAGTCACGGAGCATTGTGATGACAGGGTCATGGAACATTGTGATAACAATGGCATGGAGCATTGTGATGGCAAGGGCATGGAACATTGGTCTAATAACTTTCATGGAGTATTGGGATGAGAGTTGGAATGGCACACTGTGATGACAAGGGCATGGAGCATTGTGATGACCAGGTCATGCCGTATTGTGAAGACAGGTGTCAGGGAGCATTGTGATCACATATGTAATGGCCCATTGTGATGAGGATGGCATGGAGCATTGTGATGCCAAGTGTCAGGGAGGATTCTGATGACAAAGGTCATGGAGCATTGTGATGACAATGGCTTGGAGCATTGTGATGACAAGGGTCAGGGAGCATTGTGCTGACAAGTGCATGGAGAATTGTGATGACAAGGGTCATGGAGCATTCTGATGACAAGCTTGTGGAGTATTTTGATGACCATGGCATGGAGCATTGTGAAGAAAATGGCATGGGGCATTGTGATGAAAAAGGCATGGAGCCTTTTCGTGACAGTGTTCAAGGAGCATTCTGATGACAAGTGTCAGGGAGCATTGTGATGACAAGTGTATTGAGAATTGTGGTGACAAAGGTCATGGAGCATTGTGATGACAAGTGTATTGAGAATTGTGGTGACAAACGTCATGGAGCATTGTGATGAAAAGGGCATGGAGTATTGTGATGACAGGCATCATGGAGCGTTGTGATGACAAGTGTTATGGAACATTGTGATCACAAGGGTTTGGAGCATTGTGATGACAGAGGTCATGGATCATTTTGATTTCAAGGAGCATGGAGCATTGTGATGACAAGGGCATGAAGCAATGTGATCCCAAAGTTCATGGAGGATTGTGATGACAATGGAAATGGAGTATTGTGATGACAAGCGCATAGAGAATTATAATGACAAGGTCATGTAGCATTTTGCTGACAAAGGCATGGAGCATTGTGATGACAGGTGTCATGGAGCACTGTGATGACAAGCGTCAAGGAGCATTGTGAATACAGGGGTCATGGAGCATTGGGATGACAAGGGCATGGATCATTTTGATGACAAGGGTCATGGAGCACTGGGCTGAAAATGTTCATGGAGAGTTGTGATGACAGGTGTCATGTAGCATTGTGACGACAAGGGAATGGGGCATTGTGATGACAAGAGTCCTGGATCATTGTGTTGTCAGGTGTCATGGAGTGTTGTGATGACAGTGGTCATGGAGCATTGTGATGATATTGGCAATGGAGCATTGTGATGAGAAGGTCGTGGAGCATTGGGCTGAAAATGTTCATGGATTATTGTGATGACAGGGGTCATGGAGCATTGTGATGACAAGGGAATGGATCATTGTGATGTCAAGGTCCTGGATCATTGTGATGAGAAGACCATGGAGACTTGTGATGGCAAGTCTCATGGAGCATTCTGATGAAAAGGGGCATGGAGCATTGTGATTACAGGGGTCTTGGAGCATTGTTATGACTAGGGCATAGAGAATTGTGATGAGAAGGCCATGGAGCATTCTGATGACATGCGTCATGGAGTTTTGTGATGACAAGGGCATGGAGCATTGTGATTACAGGGAACTTGGAGCATTGTGATGAAATGGTCATGGATCATTGTGATGAAAAATGCATGGAAACTTGTCATGACAGGGTTCAAGGAGCATACTGACGACAAGGGTCAGGGAGCATTGTGATGACAAGTGTATTGAGCATTGTGATGACAAAGATCATGGAGCATTGTGATGAGAAGACCATGGATAATTGTGATGATGAGCGTCATGGGGTGTTGTGATGATACGTGTTATGCAACATTGCGATCACAAGGGTTTGGAGCATTATGATGACAGAGGTCATGCAGAATATTGATTTCATTGTGATGACAATAGCCTGAAGCATTATGATGATGGGCATGGTGCATTGTGATGACAGGGTTCATGGAGCATTGAGATGAAAAGCGGCATGGAGCATTGTGATGACAAGGGTCTTGGAGCATTGTGATGACAAGGGCAAGGAGCATTGTGATGAGAAGGCCATGGAACATTCTGATGACGTGCGTCATGGAGCTTTGTGATGACCAGGGCATGGAGCATTGTGATATCAGGGGTCTTGAGCATTGTGATGAGAATTATCATGGAACCTTTTGATGACTAGGCCGTGGATCATTGTGATGGCAGGTGTCATGGTGCATTGTTATGACAGGGGTAATGGAGCATTGTGATGAGAAGGGTATGGAACTTTGGTCTGAAATGTTTCATGGATTATTGTGATGAGAGTGGGCATGGAGCATTGTGATGACAAGGGCACAGAACACTGTGATACATGGGTCATGCAGGACTGTAATGACAAGGGCATGGAGCATTGTGATGAGAAGGGCATCGAGCATTGTGATGACAAGTGTCATGGAGCTTTGTGATGACAAGGGCATGGAGCAATGTGATGAGAG